>NW_010130437.1:162984-177185 GCF_000699245.1 Pterocles gutturalis | reverse complement strand
CCAGCCAAGGGCAAACCCATCACACTCCTTCAGGAATCCAGGAGCCAGTCCGCGCCTGGAACTTCAGGAAAGCCCAGAAAAAGTCCCTGATGCTGCTGAGTTCCCTCTCTGCAGGCTGGCCAGCAGCACTCTTCGAGCCCTCACTGCACCAGCACCCTGTACTGCTCTCGTCTGTGCCCTGTTTGGGGTTAAACAAGGTAAGTTTGCAAAGGAGTGACATTACTAATGCCAGGGCCCATGGGGAACCTCTCTTTCTGCCTCCTTCTGCACCCATTCTTTGTACCCTAGACCCCTGTGATATCAGCTGATGAAGCTGAGGCCAACACGGGCTATCCCAGACACTGTAAATTATAAATCTGTTCTTCTCTTTCCCATCTCCCCCTGACAGGCAAGGACTTAGTGAAGGACGTGATAGAAACGAGGAGCACATCCCAATTTGGGGGTTAAATGCTGCTTTTCCTTTCATTCAGGAACTTGTGCTACTTTACTATGCTATTCTTGACATCAGAACTATAGTGATCTGTAAAGCAAGAACAAAATTATTCTCCTTTTCCCCTCTGCAGCTTGACAGAATTATGTATTTTATAAAGGACACTGCCTCCTTTTGAAAGCAGCCATACAAAATGCAATGGAAAACTATGCTCATATTTTTGACTAGTCATCTCTTTCCTAAGATACCTGAAATCAGTGGAAAGCAATGTGTTTTCCCTACCCTACATTTTCTATGTGATTTCTCAAACTTTTAAAGCCTGCTAAGAGAACCACACCACAGGAGGAAAGCACATCCTCCTGGGAAGACTGGTATTGACAGCAGGGTTGGCAGCAAAGCTGCAGAGCCATCCCAGTGGGTCACCCCCCCGAGCAATGGCAAGGAGCTCCTCCAGCCTCTGGGGCTGCCCAGGAACGGAGCTGGCATGCTCCCTCCTCTGGAGCAGACCATGGCAGCAATTAATTGTATAGTAATGCAAGGATGAAATTAGAGCCCAGCCAAACACAACTTACCCCCTATCTGGGCCCCCAGTTTGGAACATTTTCACTCAGCAGTTCATCCAGACACGCCAGTGAGAACTGACCATGGATGAGCATCCGACACCCTCGTCAGCACTGCTGTCCTGCTGTCCTCTTACTCTGTGGGTGAGAGGAGTTGGGTGCTGATGCTCTGAGCAGGCACTTGGGCATCTTCCCACCCTGTTTTGCCAATATGCTCATTCACATTTGTTTTCCTGAGAGCACTTCACCCTAGAAATCTTGATCTTTCTTCCAGGGGGCCTTTTAGACCATGTTAACTCCCCGAGTTTATCCTTCACCTGCTATATATCAACTATGCCATTTATAAAGAATTCAGACTACTTACCTATAATTTGCTTGTTTGCTCTCTCTTTGCTGTTCTCTGTGCTCTCTGTAGCAATGAACTACCCAGACCAGGCCAGTCTTCCATAGTTGTTGGAAATAACCCGAGCACATAAAATCTTATGATTCTAGGTCCATCATCTCCCCTTCCCCCCACCTCACCACAAATGGACTCTATTACTAATCATAACTCACAGCCAACATCTCTTTGGTTTTAGAGAGGAAGAGATTTTCAGCCTCAGGCAAAAGACATCCAGTCTGATCATGAGAGATGCTGAAAGCTATGGGGGTTGCTGGCTCATAGTATCACTGAGGATATAGTCCTTGGGGAATTACTTCCTTGCTCATCTGAGTTTTCTTTTATCCAAAATTCAGGCCTGCCCTGTCCCAGTTAGCTGAATAAAATCTATAAAAGTAAAAAATGGTTTTGGGTGCCTCTGGTGGGGTTTTTGGAGTGCTGAGCACCATGGAGGGAACCTAATTTCTAGAGATGGCTGAGCAACTTTCTGAAAATAATAAGTCTCTTTACACATCACCAGATGAGCACCCTGAAGTGCAGGAATCTAAAATCTCAAGCCACTTTTGAAAATTTTCATAAAACACCTCAGAATAAAAAATAATGTAAAAATTTTGAAGTTCCCATCAGATATGGAATTTAGTTCCTCCTTCTCCGCTACAAAAACCTTTTATTTTTAGTGTCTTGCAGCATTTAAAAATACTGAAGACAGACAATAAATGTGTAGAAAGAAGTTTTACTACGGCCGAGGTAGGGGTCCACTACCTGCAGTCTGCTACCCTGTCCACTGCTTCCCTTTAAAGCCTGTGGAGGAAGCTGTCCCAGCACACTGACTCTGTGTGTTTGTATATTGTTTACACCTATATTTATATTCTCTTAATTATTTTGTAACACATGCAGTTTTAAAAACCTTTCTTTTAGTAACATAGCTTTACAGCTCACTTTTGTCTTTCTTTTAAAAATAAACAACTTGAAAGAAGGCAAGATCAGAGGATAAAGTAAATTAATGAGAAAGATACTTAAAAGGCTTTCCTTCTTGAAACACTAATACATAGATTCCTTAAAAAAGTAATCATGAGTTTGCAACTCAAATTAGCACGCCCATATTTGTTAAGGGAGGTCTGGCTCAGAAGGTATGAAATTTGGACCCATCTCCATAAAAGAGCCAAACCACATTTGGTTACATTTTCTTTTTCCTTTCATTGCTTTTTCTGATAAGTAGCTGGTGACAGCATTTCTATTTTCAGATTCAATGTGACATGCATGCTTTGGGTTATTCAAAGAGAGGAAAGTTCACAAGAATCACAGAATCACAGAATGTTAGAGATTGGAAGGGACCTCGAAAGATCATCTAGTCCAATCCCCCTGCCGGAGCAGGACACCTAGATAAGATCACATAGGAACGCACCCAGGCGCGCTTTGAATATCTCCAGAGAAGGAGACTGAACAACCTCTCTGGGCAGCCTGTTCCAGTGCTCTGTCACCCTCAGTTGTACATCTTTATGCACCAGGTGTAGCAAACGTGGGGCAATGTGCCTCTCAGCTGTCGGGAAAGTCTCCAAAAAGCAGCTGTCAGGTGCCTGTATGTTGCTCGATGGGTAGGGAATGCTCGAGTTAGTAAGAAACAGAAAACACCAATAGACACAACTTGAGGCCAAGCTTTGAAAGGACAAACCATAAAGGCTACAGATGGACGTCTTAGCCAGGAGGCATGGAAAAGTATGAAGGTAAGAAGCAATTAGGAGTATTTGTCATAAGAAGCATTAGGAAATAGAACAACTTTGACAACCTAACCTGTGGCCTGTAGGCAACTTGCAGCTTGCTGTCACTGAAATCAAGGTGCAAGAGGCACCAATTTACAAAAAAACCCCTCTTTTTGCACTTCACTCCCTCAAGGCCCCACTTAAGTCACTGGAGAATACAGCAGCTCTGCACTCTGCAGTGCAGCACCTCCTCTCCTTCATGCTTGTTTTCTGTTGGGCAGAAATTCTCCACCTTCTCGCCACGAAGAGGAGAGACTCTGATCACAAGGGACGCGCACTCCAATAGCACTACACTTTGCATGTCACAGGTAAGCAGCGGGGCTGAGAGGTATGCATTGTGTGTTGATGTTGTATGAAAATAAATATTGTTCTCCTCTCAAAAAAACAGGTCAAAGTCTAAGGCTGGACGAGAGTTAAGAGCGTGCAATATCTTTCCCCTGACTAGCGAAGGAGAAGGTTGAACCTGTTCCCCTCATCAGTGGCAGTCCAGACTTCCTCTGCTTTCACCTGCAGAGTAGCCATGCCTGTTGTGTTCATCCCTTTCCTCCTTGGCAGAAGAGTGCTGGGGCATTTTAGGAATCTTGCCCATGCATTCCCACTGCCTACAGAAACCACCTCAGATCACTAGCCTGCTAACTTAGTTTCCCCAGATAGGAACCTAAAGTTGCATGGGACAAGTGTGGGCCTGGACGGTGAAGCCCAGTGTCCCTTTGTGTCGTCCATTAACAGAGCGAGGCAGGCTCCTTCCACATCCTCCAGAGCATCTCACTTTACTCACCCAAAATTTGTGACTCCATCCCGCACTCTGAAAAAATCAGTGCAGAAAGACTCTATTCTCCAAGCTGGTGTCTTAATTAAGTTTGGAGCAGCACCCTTATTTTAGCTGATGGAAATGTCTGAGACCATAGGAGATGCTCCCATTTCCCAAAAATCCTTTGAACAAGGAGCCCCAACACAGAGAGAGACCAATTTGAACACAGTTTTTAGTAGCATTCAGAAATTTAATTATCTCAAATTTGTGAGGAGGGTTTAGTCTTGGTTAAAAAAAAAAAAAATCTCCCCTACATGTTGTTGAAAAGGTATAAAACAAGATTAATGGTGAAGTAAGTGTGTGTGTGTGTGTATAAGCATGCTACAGAATTCTTTTATCTTATTGAAAGACATTTGATACTTATTAAAAGATTATTGCTTTAAGGCATATTTTGATTTTCTGCCTAAGACTGTGTGGAGAGTCTTGCTACTGAGATAATAACAAAGAAACCTTAAACATGAAAAAAATACCCACATGAAAGATAATATGTTCCCTATTAGTACTGGTATCATTTTCCGTGGGATTACTTCTCTCCAAATATAACAGAAGTTTAAAAGTAAAAGCCCATTTCCAGTAAAAAGAGACACCACACGGTAGTTTTGAACTTTTTTTTTTCGTATTCAAAACTGCTGGTGTGTGATACTTCATTAAGAAATTATCAAGTGACTATTTACTTCAAAAGTTTATTTACAGTTTTAAGATCTATGCTAAGGAGAATACAATCAACCGTGCTGCATATATCAAGACAGAGAGAGTTAGACAAATCTATTAGGCATGCCCCAACAATGCTTTTAAAACTTGAGAAAGCTACACTTTTTTCTGCTCTTAGATGAAAGCATTTTGGGGAGCCGAAGAGCAATCATGTGCAATTTTAGAATTATTGAAACCTTTTAGAAACTTGTATATGTATTTGATGTATTTTTTTAATAAATATATATATTTGATGTGTGTGTGCTTTTACTTTGGTGTTTCTAGTCTCTGTTTACAGCACTTTGCTTTCTGCCTCCAGACGTTGCAGAAAGCTGGAGAGTCAAGCATAACGTGGGTAGAAGAAAATTTCAATCAATAAGACAGCACAGCTGTAAATATAAGCTCCTTTTAGCTGCAAAACTGGTAGTTTAGAGGAGTAATTTAATTTTTTATTGAAGATAATTAAAGTCCATTTGAATTGATTTAGGGGCAGGAGATGACAGCCTTCTTTGGGGGAAAGGAAAACAATTATGGTACATAAAACTAAATAAACAGCATGGAAGCAAAAGACAATCCCAAATTTACAGACCCTTCCTAGTGTACAATGGACTGAAGTTTAAATACAACATTAATAACCTCCTGAGCAGGGAGACATTTTAAATACATGCCTGATTAGTGAAATGGCACATACAATTCATTTTCCTATGAAGATGTGCAAATATGTTATTTACTTAGAGGCATTTACGCATTAGGATTTAGACAAATATTTTCTGTGTTGTGACCTACACTTATTTCAACAACATCCATCACTAGAATAACTGTGCTGCCTGTATGAACATGTATATGCTCATCTGTATGAACATCGATGAGCAGGTTATGTGGAATACATTTAGAAGAAGAAGAAATAAGTAAATAAAGCTGTGAAATTTTTTTTATTATTTTTTTTTTCTTCTCACAGAACAGAAAGGTTAAGTTCTTTGGCATTAGAGGGAGACTACAGATCAAGAGAATATTATTTTAATAGCAAAATAAAATCTCTTTTACATTCAATACTTCCTTTGTTTCATCCAGGACACTAGGCATTTGAAAAGGGACACAGCCCTAGGAATGTAGCAACCCAAACCCCATTAAACATGCATGGGGAGGATTTCCAGCCTGCTGTGCAGGGAGTTACATGCCCAGGCTCTGTTAACAACAGTAATTGTGCATATAATTTCCTATGTGTTGCTCTGAAAATTCACCCTACAGACTTTAGCTCCATGTCAAGTAACTCAGCAGCCATTTATTATATTCCGAGGGCGGAAACCAGAACTTTGAAACTGCAGCATGGAAGCCGTTGTCTTTGCTCCCCTCCCTTTCTCACACTTTCCCCAGTCCTAATCAACCAAAGGGAAGCTCTGAGGACCAGGTCCTCAGATGAAGGGGCCGTGCATCTCCAAAGGATGTGGGGTCTCCTGTGGGGTGGTGGCTCCCGGTACCTGGTCAGGTCTCTGTAGGACTCATGTTGGTCCATGTTGTGGTGAGCAGATGCCTGCTGGCACACAGACCTCTCTAGACCTTGGTTTCACCTCTGGGGACTTTGCAGAGGCCTGGAGGGAGCAGTCCCTGTGTGGGTGGCCTATGGAGGAAAGGCACAGCTGCAGCAGGGTGCAGGGCTCGTCCCCGCCGGTGTCAGAACAGGGGAGAACTGGCAGCTTCCACATGGTAGAAACAAATAGGCTTCCCTAAAGTGACAGAATCAAGTAGCAGGTTTGGATCAGACTTATAAAACCGCAAGTGGCTGACCCCAGAGAACAGGCTGGTGCTGAGGTCCTCCCAGGGATTCTGGATAAGGGGAATCACTAAGAAAAGTTACCAGAAGGATGGAGGGTGGAAGTGGAGCTCTGAGAAGAAAAGTTTGGAGTAGGAAACCCAGCTGAAAGTGCCCGAGTAGCAGGCACAACCGTGAAGCGTTCCAAGCAACCATAGCTGCCCTGGAAAGCTCACAGTTGTATGAGACTGGACCACAGAAAAACCGAAATAAAAACTTTCTGTCCAGGAAAAGTAGCAAAATGCCAAGCTGCTTTCACTACCATACAAGCAATTAAAAGTTTGATTGAATTTGCTCACAAAAAAGTGAAAGCAAAAAGCAAAATCGGGACTAGATTTGAGGACATGGCAGAATCAGGGCAAGCCATGAAGGTAATTTGCTGTAGGAGACCACTGGGCTCCAGAAAATCTCACAGTGAATTACATTGAATAAAACTGCCCCCCATGCCCATCTAGTCCTTTGTATTTGGATATTAATTTTAAAAAGTACACAAAATAATAATCCACAGAGGTATGTGGATTACCACTCAAGCATCCAAAACCCCAGTCTGATGGCAAAACGAAAGAATCCCATCTTCTCCCCTGTGCTCCTCACCAAACCACCCCCTCAGCTGCTCTCCTAGAACCAGAGGGAAAGGATGAGGGGGAAAAGCAGAACAAAACCAAGGTGGTCTTGGCATAGTGTGCCCACAAGGTTAGGCTGTGATCCACTAATGAATAAGGTCCTCCAGGGAACAATCCCACATCAGTAGGTGGACCAGCTAATCTAATAGGTTTCTTCCATATCTGAACTCTGTAATGGTGTAACTTGCAGCAGGGAGCATGTGATCACTCTTTGAATAAGCAGTGGGAGGGGAAAGGATATGTTTAATGGCCAGAACTAGCTTCCTTACATTGGTGTCCTGAGCCATTGTGCAGTATATGCAGCCTAAGAGTAGTGTGTGATTTTTTTCCTTTTTTTTTTTTAATTTTGAAATGGGTACATCAAATACACCCATCCCCCAGTCACAAGAAAATTCTCGCCACATGCTTCTGTCCTCCAGACTTACACAGCATTTTATTGTATGGAACACATCAAAAGGTTTTGGTTCCCTTGTAAAAGTTTTACAGGAATATCATTGAAGAGCAGTGTAACTTTTTTTTTTTTTTTTTTTTTTTTTTTTTTTTTTAAATTAAAAACTAGAACCAATATTCTGGATTCCCACACTTTGGTGTGGACTCAGAGAGAGCTGTGCTTTTCTGTACAGTAGAGCAGAAATACAGACCCTGTATAATTAGAATTGCAGTCATGGCCTGTGGGATCTAGTGATTTGGACATATTTTATTTAACCAGCTTAGTAAAAGGTAATATTCAGCAGCTGTGATCTATAGCAGAATTACAATTTTCAGGGTCAAGGAGGGATTTTGATATTAGGAGGTTGGGCAGAATTGCTGTAAAATCTCATGAGCTGTCGTTAAAAATAAATGAGAAAATAGGTTATCCAAGAGTCATTGTAAGGGAAAAATCAATAGGCAGTGTCTATTCACTTGGGCTATCAAAATCCTTGAAATTTGAACAAAAGTTTCACGTTTAGTGTGCTGTAGGTTTTGAAATGTAAGCGGTGAATGCTCTGTGGGTACAAATTCATTGTGCTGTGCATTCAAACAAGGAGAAACCCTTCTGAAGTTCTGGAGTTCTCTATTAAGATAGTATAGTTCCTTCGTCACTGAGTCAGACATGTAAAACAGTTGCCAGCAAAACTTCAGAAGCAATTTTAGCTAAGTGATAACAAACTCTCTCTTGGAAATATATCACATTTCTTTATCTCACCTTGCTCCTCCGGGGCTGCCTCCCTCCTCTGGCTCCCGGTGAATGCAGAAAGGGGCTGCAGTCCTGAAGCCCGGGCAACTTTCTGCAAGCACACTCACCCGCTGTGAAACCGCAAATGATGGAGAGTGGAAATGAGCATTATTGATAATTCGGAGCAGTACACATAATTGATATGGAAGGGGAGTATCATCCTCATTCAGAAACAATTAACTTCCCCCTCCAACACAGCAGTTCAAAGAAGCCTCAGCCTTTTAAATATGAATGAGTATAACTTCAAAATATGCAACTGTTACGATATACACACGGAATAGGATTTTTTTTTTGTGTGTGTTGTATTCTTGTAGCTACCAAATTTGTGTTGTGAATGCAGATGTGCAGGCACACAAGTTGTGCATTTACTCCAAGCACTTAGAAGTGGGGAGGGGAAAATGAGAGGTTCACACTGCTGTCAGATTGCATTATTTTATTTGAGCCACAGCCTGATACAACCCAAAAAGTCCAGCTAATTCTTGGTTCAAGACAGATGACTGAGACTTTACAGAACGTACAAGAATTAGTGGACAACACTCATTGCAAATGGATATCCAAAAAGAAAACCTTTCCCCAAAGCTCAACCACACTGAGGAACTGAACAGACTCTTCTGCAGAAGCCTGATGAAGATTTCTACATTGTTAATTTGATTGCAGAGGGTGCATGATAAATAGAAAAGAACTGAGTTTGTCACTGTCATCTGAATCCATTCAGTCAGTGCAACAAAGGTATATTTAACTAAAATATGAAACAGACTTGCTAACACCGCATTATTTTCTCAGGCTTACAAAGTTAAAAAAAATTAAACTGAATATAAATGACTTTGAGCATTTTTTATGACACCCACAGCCTAAGTGATCCAGATAATGTAATCTAACCATCATTAGAAACCATGAAATTACAATTCCTCTGGGATGGATATTTATCTCTCCGTTACATACAGAAAGGCGATTAATTAGTAGCTCTTTCAGTGTTTAACATTACTGTGCACTGAGGCTGATTAAAATCTAACTATAGAACAGCTATCATAGCTAACATGTAATCTGGGGAAAGTTTAGCTGGGGCATGAAGAAGCACCTTAAAAAGAAAACTTAAAAAAAATGTACTCTTAGAAGTAGGTAGCTTCAAAGCCAAAACCCAGGCTTCTTTCTAATTTCTATTACACACCATAATCATTACAATTACTGAGATTTCAAAAACGTCAATATTAAAAACAACTAAACCCACGTCAAACGTTTTTGCAAAGCGGTAACATTCACAGAATACTCATTTGTTTTTGAGGAACGTATACAGTGTGCACTCATGAAGTGGATCACACAGCAGTGTCTTGAATGGTTTATTCTGAGATTTAAATGGGAGCATTTGCTGGGGCGTGTGTGTGTATGCTGTACGCACACTGTGTGGGATAAATTCATATTTCTGGTGCAATTTCACTGGCTTGTGTGGAATGCACCAAAGTTGTGTCAATGCATGTGTGCAGTTTCCTCCAGGATCTCACGAGGGACAAGAGGACATGGATAATTTCACTTTGGGAGGAATAAACAGACACAGCTTCAGTAGGTTTGATTTCCAGAGCATTCCTACCGTGAATGAAAATATTGGAGGAATTTAATGCAAGGGCAGCTGAAATACCAGAAAAATCCCAAATCACTAGTCGTTATTTTGAAAATAATTTCCTATTTTGGCATCACTGTACCTAGGTATGCATACTAATATGTTTGGGCTGGTTGAGAAGAGGTGAGAAACTTTAAAAGCAAATGTGAACAGCTCAGTAGAAAGATCTAGGTAACCCTGGTTCTATTTAATTTTTTTTACACTATCAGCTCAGATCACAAATCACTATTGGACATAGATAGTATTTTAGTGAGGACACACAGAAAGGAATCAGAAGTACTTTTAAAATGAAGTGTAAGGAAAGGACACTTTACCACCCCCACAGTCCAGGCCCCAAAGAACTGAGCCACGGATTCCTAATCTTCTCCATTGTGTCGAGTATTGTGTAGATGCTGCTCTCTTCTGGCTGCCTACACAAATTTTAATATGCAAAATGTTAATAAAAAGTGAAATAAAAGGCTGAGAAAAATCAAACATGGCCTCACTGTGCCGAGGGTAATGGCAGCACCTCCAAAACCTCGCTGTGGAGAGGTGACCTGCACCCAGCCCCTTCCTAGCGCCGTTCCAGCACCACCCTGACCTCCGAAACTCCCCTCCTGCGTACCTCACTCGGGATGGCCCAAGTTCATCTCTGGAGGCAAGGGGAAGGCATGATCTTATTTTTCAAGCTGGAGACGGCCAGCGCTGTTTGCTGCAGCCACCCTGCGCAGGGCAGGGCCACGGCTGTCCCTGCTGCTGGGGCTGGGTGTCCTGCCATTTTGTGCTTCATGACAACCTCAGTAGCAATAGCTGAGTTTCCTATTCTTCCAAAAACAAGGACAAATGAAACCCAGTGAGAAGATTTAAAAAAAAATAAACAAACAAACCCAAAAAACCACCACCAAAAAACTTTTAAATTCTCAGGTTACTGCTGAATGAGGACAAGGATCTTTGAGCCTACCCAGCACAACCAAGGTACCCAACCTAGCGTATCACTGGTAACAGCCCCCTGCTCCAGAGAGAGCACAGGAGGAGCAAGATTGCTTTGAATAGGTTGGAGGTATGAAATAAGAAGTCACCATGGCATCCCATTGCTCCCCTGTGGGATGCAATGGGGTAGGACATTACTGGGGTCCAAGGTGACCTCAAGATGGTTGACTTCTTTCCACTCTCTAGCTCCACTGCAGCTTCACGCTACATACGTGTCCCTGTCAGGCTCCTCTCACCACCCTCTCAGCAGATTTCCTCAGATCTCTTATGAAGGTGAGAAGTACTATCCCTGGCAAGAGACTGGCTGCTCTTGGTGGATGAGGACGCGAGCTCCGCTGCCGTGTGTTTGTGTGGCACTGGTTTGCTTCTGCTGCGGGAAGGAGAGGAAGCACAGTCCTCGCCGTGTCTGCGGGACTCACAGGGATATCTGTTACAATTCATTAAGCAGCGCTCTAAGAAGTTGCAATAATAACATTTCAACAGAGTTTCCAGAGGGATTCTCAGAAGCTACAGGAAAAGCCGACAAGTTTCAATACATTTATCAAAGCACTTCAAGACAGATGAAACAGCAGACATGCTTAGTGAGGAAGGTCTCTCTTTCTGGGTGTCCAGAGCATTTCAGTAAATAAAAGCTCTTTAAAAATAAGTCAGTACAATGGAATCCCTTTTGGCTTTTGCCAGTGCTTGTATTACACTTACACCCAAATGACCCTCCTACCTATAATACTGCGACATTTACATACACATCAAATGGGTGCTTTTCACTTACATAATACATTTAATCCAAGGATTACAGAGCACATAATATATTAAACATTACAACACCTCATGAGGTAGGTTAGCATTAATGAAGTTGCAGTGGGTAAACTGAGGCACAAGCTAGCTTTATGACTTGCTTGTGGTCCCACAGTCAAACAGCGGAAAAGTCTCGCTCTTCAGACAAACAGCAGCCACACATATGCACATACTTGTACGGGTAAAATAGACTAATCCATGTTTTCAAAAGCAACTTTAGCTACCCACCAAGGGACACTCAGGCCCTGATTTTCAGAGGGCAGGAGAACAAAAGGCAAATAGGAGAAGACAAAAAGAATGGAAGACAAATATTTGCTGTTAGAAGTAACATTTTTTTGTAAGCCAAATTGTGTATACCAAACAAAGAGGCATCCAAAACAGAAGGACACTTTAGATACTGGTCTACAATAATATGATTTTCTCGGTAAAGATTTTTCTAGACCTGCAACAGGGGTTTTGTTAGGGTTTTGTTCAATAACGTCAGTTTATATTTAGCTTTCACATAGCAGATAGAGAAAAAAAAAATCTTTGGTTAAGGTCTTTGAGCCAAGCATCTAGGATAAAATTTTCAAAAGCACTCAACAGTGGATTTTGAAAACAGAATTAGGCTAGTTGCTGAGACAAGCTTTGAAAGCTACCCCCTACCTCCTCTAGCATTTTAACTGAGAGCTGATTTCTTTGGTTGTGGTACCTTTCCTTGTTTTAGTCTCCCCATCTCATGGCCTTCACCAGCATCGCTAAGTGAAGGTGGATTTAAAACCAGGAAAACAAGCAGGAGAGTGGGCAATGCGGAAGCTTGTGGTCATGACCTCCCCAGCATGTCTGCCGCCCCGAGAGTGGTGTAGCTGGGCACAGGGATGCTCCCTGGGTGGCTCCCACTTCCCAGCCAGCCTTTGTTCTCTTTGTGGGAGCACCGGCTAATAGAGGTGTACACCCTTTGCCTGATGGTTAGGTGAGGCTGTAATTACCTCAGTAATAAAGGTCTGATTCTTCCCTGCTCTGCACCTCCTGGGTTGGTCAGGAATACTTGTCTAAAGTGGGTGCAAAACGCTAGCAGATCAGAAAGAGGACATTTTACATCAATGGAAATGACCAGGTGTAAGGAACAAAGGCCTACATAACAATGCTCTCAACTCTGTTGTCCTTTAATTAAGTAGTTCCTCAGGCAATGACACTAATGAGGCCTTGTTTCCTCAGGGTTGGATTCTCTAGTATCTAAATGGGATGTGAGCTTTTCCTGGGGAGAGAGGCATTTATAATTTCTCCCTCCCAGGTGGTGTCCAATTTGGGCAGATGTCATGCTGTAGCCTTTCTCTTGGTAGGGACGCCAGTGGGACCTCTCTCCTCTTGGCTGCTCGTTTTCCTGAAACCTAGAGGAATTTTTGAGAGCTCTGCTCTACTAAATTTGGCTGAATTTGTTCAAAGGTCTCAAAGTTAGCAGGGGATAGGAAGACAAATGCATCAAATGAGAAAGAGCAAAGTCACAAACCTGCTTCTACTCAGAAGAGAAGGTTAAATATTATTTCACTTATAAGTAAGTTTTCTAGTCGTGTGGTAAACTCAAATGGTATTGTTTTGTGGTGTTGGTAGGCATGCCTGGCTGCAGCTCCTGCAAGCAGTATCAATAAAGGGAGTACGTACAAACGCATACACGCAAGCAGGGCATGCTGCTCAGGGAAGAGGCAGTGTTACTTATCTCAGTGCAGAAGAGAGCTGGAAAGTTCATTAAATCCACAGAAGCAGCAATCATGGTCACTGGGGACAGTGCTGACTGGACAAGGTCATGGGTCTGCATGGAGAAAGCAACTGAACAAAGAAGAAGCAAGAGAAGGTTTTCTTTGGGTTTGGTCCAGGACAGCAGTCAGAACATGGCAGCCAGCAGGATGCATGCCCTATAAAGCTGGCAATGCAGGCTTGGCCTTATTATCGACCTCTCTGGACACAAGACGGCAGGGAAAGTCCCCTTTCCCATACAGTTTTTAACGACTCAGCACTGCTTCAGGCCATTTAAAATGCATAAAACTTCCCCTTTTTAACACTGCTCTCTGGCAGGACTAATGCTTTCACTTTACATGCTCCTGAATGTCCTAATAACACATAGGCACCAGCCTAGTGAGAAACCTGACATTGGCTTGCAGAGGCCACTTCCTTCATCAGATAAGCCACCATTGCAACCTAATTAACGTCTAAAGTCAAGGCTACAAACACTGAGGGAGAACCCAGGCTGCACCCTTGGAATTGCAAGATAAAGCTGCAGCAGTTCCCCAAAATACCACAGTGCCTGGGTGGTGGAGAGGTAACAACTTGTGGATGACACAGCTCCTCACACCTAGCTAACCCCACAGAATAAGCAGCATTTATAGGTTATGCAGAATTTTTTATAAAATTGTAATTACCTGGGGAAAAACAGACTCTCCTCAAATTCACACTGAGATGCCCCTCTGACTGCAGACATCATTTTACTTTTAGTCGTGCACAACAGTTTTCCAAGCAGGTTTTCTGACATGAAGAGGTAATCACGTCTGTGTGTTTGTGGAAGACAG
>NW_010130437.1:82984-157984 GCF_000699245.1 Pterocles gutturalis | reverse complement strand
GCTAATTCACGATCGGGAGTTAGTCACAGGAGACAGGTTCAGTTTCTACATCATTTGGTCTCTGATTTACTTATATTCTATATCACAGAAGGTCAGATACTGCTTGATATTCGTACACCCCGCATAGCATAAGGAAAGTGCAAAGACCCCTCTTCCCTCACTAAACTCCAGCAACTTAAAGGCTAATTGTCTGGGGCAGAATTCGACACACGTTACATCTTTTTATACTGGAACAAGCTCTCACCCCAACAAATATTAAGATTCCAAAAACACTCAGATAAAGACAAATAAAATGTAAGAAAAAATAATCAGCCTCACATGCCATCAACTATGCCATCAATAATACAAAATATTTTACACCACTTGCACCTGAGTTGAATAGTGGAAAAGAGAGGGAGACTCTTGTCAGTACAAGAGAATGATTCATGTAACCACTTTGTCTTAATTACTCAGAACAAGCAGTTTGTTGCTGTTTAGTGAAGAACAAAGATATCAGCGTCCCTTGACAGAAAAATAAATAGCCATCGCGGTGGTGAAGATGATGAAGACTGCCAGAACAACGATCAAAATCCGGTTTTGGATGATCCTGAAAAAAAAGCAAAGAGACAAAAAACCTCAGTGAATAAAACAAAATAAAACAAAGTAGCGGAATATATATAAAAATCATAAAAAGAAGCACACAGATAAATATTTTGGAGAAGACACATGCCCACAAATTTAGGATTTCCTAAACCATTCTGCCTATCTTGATTGTTTTTCAATTCTTTCAATTTCCAGTGCTTCCAGGCATTTCTTTATGTAGCTGTTAAATCCAAGTTTTGCATTCAGGAAAGAATTAATTTTTCTTAATTCTGCATACACTGACATATATATTAGAATAACTGAAATACGTCATGTTACAATTTATTAACCTTCTAAGAACGAGTGAAATAATTAGCCCTCAGTCAATGCAATCCAAGCCGGGTGGTCTGTAATAGTAAATATCATTATAATTTTCAAGCCATTCTGAAATCTTCACAGCTTTTTTTTTAAATCTGAACAGAAACCATTTATTAATTTTCAAGGGATTTTACTATTAAGGTACAAGATTTCAAGGAAACACATGTCAATGAGATACTTGCTTGTACTAAAATACCAAGGGAAAAGTATAAAAGATAGTTTTGAAGAAGAGGATGATATAAAGAAGCAAGTGTCAAACTGTGAAGCTTATGTTGTAAAAGCATCTCCTGTCTCTGTAGCATACCTTTACTTATGGTAATAGGCAAACGTTATATTTTCAGTGTAGCATAAAAAAAATGGAAATCAGTAAAAATAAAAAGATGCCAGAAGAAGAAAGTCCTAATATTGTTCAATCATTTGTTGGGAGAAATCCCTGCATCTAAAACCAGACACTACATTGCTTCAGATTTTGTCTGAAATTAATAGGTCAATTAAAATGAATCAATCAACAAACAGCAGAATTTGAGACATTTTATGGGAGGATTCTGGAGGGCAAGAATTCAGCATCTGTTATTCCATTCTCTGAATATTTTCATAGGCTCTTCATGAAACAGGAACTTTCGCAAAATGTATTTGGACATGAAGCATATTGTCAGAATTGGAGAGGTATAGCAAAAAAACCCAAACAAAACCAACAGAAGAACTCTAAGTTTTATTTATTCTTTTCTTTCTCATGCTTCTACCAAAAAAAAAAAAAAAAAAAAACCAAACAGAGCCTTCACCAACCAAACAATGTTAAGAAGAGGTAAAACCATGTTTTGTGAAACATCAAACCAAGTACAAGGCTCCAACTTGAAGACAGGGAATGTAATGTGTTAAAACGAGCATATTTCACACAGTGAAAGGGGAGAAGAAACTCGAGAGACCAGAGGGGAGTTTTCCTTGGTGAATGTTTTTCATTTGGATGCGGGTGGATATACATACAAATTATACTGGAAAGCGTAAAGAAAAATGCAGTTTTAACCAACTCCAGATCTCTCCTTGCTTACCCCCCACCTAAAGAAAAAGCAGTAAACGGATGGATGAAAACTGTCACATCAGACACACACCCTCCCCTGTGACACTCTAAAAGGACTAGCTCTCTATCCTCCTGACAGGTTACAAAATGATCACATTTGCTGACACGTCTTCCGCAAAACTGCTTTAGTGTTTGTGTCCACTTTCCTAGCAGGAGATGAATGGGCTGCTTTGTCCTCATTTATCACTTAAAGCTGAACTACGATCTGTCTCGTTTATTTTTCCCTTCCTCACTAGAAAGGCTCAACCACAGCATTAATTCTTTTGCGATGACAGCTAATTCAAACTTAACAGGCAATATTTACTCTGCCAAAAGGATGATGAGGAGGGAGGGATGTTTCTTACTTCTTTCCCCTTCCCCCCCCACCAAAAAAAAAAAAAAAAAAAAGCGTAGCAGGCTAACAAAATAAAGCTAATTAAGGGCTTTCGGTTCTTGTTGGTTTGCACTTCAGTCTAACACCTGAACTTACAAGCTTCTCTTTTGTGGCGGGGTGTGACATTCTCTGCCAAACACCTGATAACAAACGATTTGCCCAGGCAAATGCATGAAAACCAGAATATATATTTACTCACTCACCCTCATCACTCCTGAAAAGACACTCAGCAAAATTGAAACTCAGCAGTGAAATAGATTAAAAGCATGAAAACTCTTAAAACATTCAGCCTTAAGTAATACACAGTGCAGCTGGCTTGACAACCATTTTATTTGTGGGATGTGGGCCCCAAGGCATCCATAATGCTAATTTACAAAGGATTAACTGTGAATGAAACTCGCTTAATCTAACACATAGTTAGGCAAAAACATACATAACATACTGAGTGTTTAAATCAACTCCTCCTATCTCTGGCCTGCTGAAAAAGCATTTCATCATCTGAGATTAAAATTAAAGAAAAATTTTAAAAAGCATCAAATCTGCCAAATGGTTTATTTTTAATACTCTGGCAGTACACACCCGATTGCAAGATTATTTAATCAGTGTCCACGTCTCCAAAATCCTTGTCAAGAGAACATTGGGTGAGGCATGCTTCCACCTGTATCTGCTAATTGAAGGTTCACTTACAGTGTGAATCTAGGAAATACATATCAAAGTTCAATTTCTAGGAATCTGAATTAGTCTGCGCAGTGCAGCAAAAGAATATCATATTAAAAGGAACAAATTAATCATGAAATAGGATGGATGTTATCAACAGTCTCCTACACTGAAGCATTATATACTTTTAATATTCAAGCCCACAGTTAAAGTTTAATTTTATACCTTTTAAAAAAAGAATAACATCAAGTTTTACTGCTTCACTTTCAAGTGAGTTAGCAAAATTAAACTAACTGCAAACTGCCAGAAGGATGGGGCTAGGAGGAGAAGGACAGAGCCGTTTGGTAGCTGCAGGACAGTCTCCAAGAGGCTTAGCAAGCTGTGCGTGTTGAAGTCCGAGACGGGAGCTGCTGCTCAGGCAGAGAACACAAGTTCTGGGTGTCAGCACATTTCAGATCTCAAAGTCAACAGGCAAGGGTGACCCTTCAGTGTAAAGAAAAATCAAGAGGAAAAGGGGGTTTTGAGTGATCCAAGACAGTCAAGCCAGCTCTCAGTGGTAGAACAATGGTTGGCATTGGCAGGACCCATCTGTAGGGAAGCCTATAGTACTGTCACAGCCAGACACTGCCAGTGGGTATTGCTCTAGGCAAAGCATCAAGGAACTTAAGTAGGGGAGGGAGTGATAATACCAAAGGAGAAGAAAATGGGGCCTAACATTCTCTACAAAAAAAATCCCAAAGGCTAACATGCTCGCACGAAGCAGATGATAGTCTTTTATCTCTATTACACCTTAAATTCAGCAAAATCTGGTGAATGAGGAAGCCCAGATTCTTCTTTGAAAACGCAAAGCATGTTTACAGGGTAAATAATTTAAGAAAGAATATATACTTGAAAGAAGACACCCATTGAAACATCCATGGCTAAAATGCCTGAAGGCAAAAACTTGTGCATTTGCATGCTGCATTTTATTAAGTTAGCACACTGTAGCTTTAAAAGAATGCATGGCCAAATTAAGAGGAATGTGTGACTGAAACATCAAGGATTCCTCAAGTTTACATTATGAATCATAGTGCTGTTGATATGAGATGAATTAACCATTTAGTCGATGCAGCTCAGGCACTGAATTCACACCAAGTTCTGCTGGAGCCCGGCGCGCTGGAGCTCGTTAACAGCCAATGTCTACTGTTCCTTTCATACTCGAAACTCTAAGAGCACAAGGGCTCATTCTACTTTGAGTTAGAAGAGACGAAAAATCTGAGCTTTTAAACCAAGTTCCATCTAGTTTATCATGGACAGCAGCCCAAAACATTTGGGTGCAAAACCACATAGAAACAGTAACTAAAGCAGATGCGAGGGTAACGCTAACGGGAGCATTGGAAGAGCACACGGGACTAACAACACAGAAAGCACATGCCATTCCTTCTGCTCGTCCTTTCTAAATGCCTAACCCTCTTTCCTGGCTTCTGGTCACAGCACCTAACCTCTGACCACTGGTGTGCTGGAGGCTCCCTCCAGCCAGTACCAACCTTGTGAGCTGACAATGGCACCGTCCGCTTTCAGGGATCAGCTCTTTGATGCACACAGTGACCACCGCTCTGGAGAACAAGTCCCACATCCATTACCAAACGCTGATGTCCCCGGCAAACCAGTTCTCCCCACTCCCCCCATGGCAGAAATCGTGCTGCCTTTCCACATTTCAAAACCCCAAATGATTCAGTCCTCTCCATAGCTTCACACACACACACACAATGGGTCTAACTCTGTTTGCGACGTGTGTAGATCTGCTCCGTATAAACACAAAGCAGTTCCCCGAATAAGCTCTTGCAAACCTTACATTAAGGATGCCAACCGTGTTTAAACCTTTTTACAAAACTGCATTCATTAGCAGGGGAGTGCACGACATCTATATGGGTTCAGCCTGATGTCTTGCACATGTCTTAGTGCCTGATTGACCAGCATTGAATAATGATGCCTTGCCATTAAGCACTGATGGTACAATAACAATTGTCATGAAAATTAGCAATCACGGTAACATGTTAACAAAATACGGGATATAAATGAAACAGTGCAGACTCTGGGTGCATAAAGAGTTTTGTGTCCTTAACTTGAAATAATGAAGACTACAAATAAAATACTGCAAGAACTTCTTACAGAAGCTCAGCTCTGACACTGATACAAATAAAAAAAAAAACAAAACAAATGGCCTGGGGGATCAGTTAGCACACATTCATTTCAACAGAGGGCTTTATTCTTAAAGAAAGAATCTCGAAAAATAGTGTCCTCAAGAACACAGACTGATTGATGACAGAGCACTGTCCAACAGTGTTTCACTGTAACACATGCATTTAAGATTCAACTAGAAGTGATTCCTACCAGTTTGTGGGGCAGAAAGGCTCGTTCTCTGTATAAAAAGTACATTTTAAACAGTCACTTTGAATACTTGGCTATTATATTTTTGGGTGTCCTTTTTTTTGTAATCTGCAGTTTTTGCTAACATGCCAGAAATCAGGTGCATGCAAATCAGTGGTAAGTGATTTTTAAGTGCCCAATATTCATGTGCAAATCATCAGATTCAAACAAACACAAAGTGTAGGTCTAGTCACATAGGCATATACACACTAGTTGAAACTAAATGTCGTTTAAAGTAATATAGCTATACGCAGAAACCTTCTGGACAGACACTATTATTACTATATATAAGGACATCCTTGTTATGATATATCAGGAGCTTTCAAACGGAAGCACTAGACCCCACACAGGGGAATAAAATGTTATGATTGGTAAAGCAAAGCCTTAGATATGTAACGAAAAATCTCTAAGTTCAGGGTATCTGGGGGCTGTTCAAGTAACTATTCATCTTTCCCATCTTTAGGTTTACGATTGCTTTTCTTAAGTAAAAGCAACTGAAAGAACTAGATGGGCTGTGGCAAAACATAAAGACATGGCAAACTACCGAAATAAAAGAGAAAGAGAGCCCTGGCTAGCAAAATTGCAGCTGTTTGGAAGTATCTGACTTGAGACATTTTTCATCATTAACAACAGAAATTAGAAAACAGAAATATCAGTGAAAAAATATCTGCATAACTTGCATACAAGTCCTTGGCCATCTTCTAGCTGACCTTGGGAAAAGTGAAGAATTTGGAAAACACTCAAGTTTTTTCTTTTCCTCCACCCCACCCCAAACTCTGAAATTAAGTCCAAGCTCTTTGTGTTCTCAAGCCAGAAAAACTGATTACATTTTAATTACCAGTGTATACTTAAAGGTGAAAAGGCTTTGGAGGTGGTGGAGAGGGAATGGGACGCCCCCAAGGTTTACTTAATGCCAAAAGGCCACGCTGCCCGCTGCCTGGGTTCCAGCTCCAGCCTGGAGAGTGGCCATTCCCAGCAGGAGCCTATTTCATGTTCCTTGCATTCCTTCCTGAAGGAGCCTCTTCTGCCTCTAGGGATAGGGGCTCTAGTTTCTTATGTAATGATAATGAGATTAAAGCCCTCAAGATGGAGGAATGGAGAATAAAAAATGATGGCATTTTTTCTAGCTGAATAGCAGGGATTTTTGAAAGAGACAAGCCATACAAGGTACCTAAGATCTTGTTGATAGGGCTGAGGAGCTGTGCAGCACTACATCCTCTAGCTTTAAAGATCAGTCTTAAGGACTGGGGCTGTCTACTCATAATGACATGGATACCAATCTCTAGTTACAACATTACACTCAAACCACATCAATGTGTTTCCACCTGGCCCTTGAATGAAAGAATGAATCATGCATTAACAGGTGCAGGGAGGTAGTCACACAATCCAACATTAAACATATAAATTATATCTAGCTAATCTCTCTCAGCTCCCTGTGTACATAAGCTAGAGTCCTGCTCTCAACTGCCTTCTCTTTTTCCTGGCCATATATGCATCCCAGGACAACTAGTCAGTTAAGTTAGCTGGCTAGGTTAGATGTCTACAGATTAAGTAGGGATGAATATCCCTCAAAGCTTGAAGATGAGGCCCAAGCAAGAGTGACAATTCTCCCAAGACCAAATTTGCTTGGAGAAAGCCTGCTAGGTCTGAAAGCAAAATCATGCAGGGAAGGTGCTATCATATCATAAATTGTCTGTAATCTCCTATTAATCAGAAATATTGCAGAGATTAAACTCACCAGAAAGCAGAAGATGTTAATCAAGAATTAGCTAGTAAATACCTTGATTCATCATCTCCCTTTAATGGATCCCATATTTGCACATGAAATCCTGACCAGAATCTATATTTCTCCTCCTTTGGCCGTTTTTCTGGAGGACTGAGAGATAGGAGAGACATCCCTCTGTGGGATGAATGCCTTCTGAAACTCAGGGGGCTTCCTTGGCTCAAGGAACTAAGTTTTTCACCTTGTTGTGTCATATTCTGACAATCTTACTATTAAGATAAAAATATCAAACTATTTTTATTGTATCGGATAGTTAAAATAATTACTGAGATATCTAATTCATCATTCTTGCAACACATTCCAAATGTAACAAAAACATATGAACAACACTGGAGTTTAGCATTATTTGGTGGCCATCAAGATCACGATTAGCTTGCATGAGTCCTGTTTCAAGGAGCTGGCAGCCTCAGGAGGTGCACACAGTACACAGGTGATCAGAAGGTCTGGAGAAAGTGAACGGACACAGCTCGACTGAGTGGCCTAGGAAGGAGAATGACTGGCAGACAAGTGCATGTAGATGTCAGCATGCAAATTGCAAGAACAGGGAAAGCCTGAAAGAGGACCTCATGGACGCGGGACCTAGGAAAAAAGGCAAAAGGCAAGGGTACTGTATATCTTCTACTAGCTGAGATTTTATACATTGTTTATTTTTAAAACAGATGGGAAGGTATTTCTGAAGGATGAAAAATATCCTTCCACTGATAAGAGACCCTGACAGGGAACACTTCTCTGTACAGTTGTGATGCAATTTCAGCTTTCTTCTGTCTCCATGTCCACTCCTTCCACGGAGGGAACAAATTAGATTATGACTGTCATTAAGAGTAACAGCGGGTGGCTTCTGGGGCCATGGAAACTCACCAACCAAAACTGGAGGGGGATTAATTCATTTCATGCAAAGCAGAGGCAAGACCAGATCTCTTTGGCAATTCTAAATGAAGATCACATGCGTAGTGGCAACTGCAAGTGGAAGGAGTCAAGGTTGTATTAATCTCCAACCAGCCTTTCTCAGGGTACTGAAGTATCAAGAAGAACAAATCACACATTTAGTCACCTGAGCATGACTAAGAACCATAGGCCTTAGCAAACATTACGAGTGCTTTAGAAAGAGCTCTAAGGGAGGGTGGATAGCCCAGCTGTCACCATAATGGCATTCTTTAGCATATTGGTTGCATGAAGCACTGGTCCCCAAACAGTTAATAGGAAAAAAAGCCCCAACCCCAACTCCCTCGTCAGCACTCAAAGCTAAAGCAATTATTTTTCCAGCAGAAGAAATGTATGCAAGCTATAAAATGACAAGAACGTACATGATCGCACATTGGCCTTTATGATAAATATAGACAAATCTACATTCTGTGCAATTTAAAGAAAACAAAACTGCCTAAATTCTGCATTTTATCAACTTTCATAATCATTAGAACCCACTAATATATCTTAAACAGATGAAAGAAAGTAACATCCTTTCACCCTGCCTCACTTTAATTAATGACTAATCTCCCGCTTTTAGGTGTGATGAAGCTGGAGACTGGACACAAATACTTTGCTTGCATTATTTTCCCCTTATTACACCACATTTGACTGGGCGTCTTTTTGTATGGCAAGTTCTCTGCAATTGTCTTAACAATGTTGACCTCTTTTGTAAAAACCTGAAGGCATCTGCAGCAATTGTTCCTGAAGATGTGCTATCCAAAATGTTGCCATTTCATGGCACTTCTTGAATGATAGCATATAATTTTTTTGGTATATATTCATTTTTTTCAAATGCTATAAAAGAAAGGAAAACAATCATGGCTAAGGCCATTTGTGAGATGGCATTAAAAGAGCCTACTCTGAGACAGATAAAAATAATGAGAATCTTTCTGTCAAGAAGGATTTAGAAAATATCACTAGCATTATTAAAATTTAATTTTTTACTGTGCTTTTTGGTTCCCCCGTTTCCAGTGATAATGAGCAGGACTGCACACCTCCACATTGCTAGTACTTGTTTTGAGCAATAAATTCAGCCTTCCAGTCTGAAGACATTTCAGACAACAATTTTGACTGCTACAGGCTTATTTTTCAACCTGTTCTGTGCTTTGAGTCTTCCTACAAAAACCAGTTCATAAGCTAATTTTCCACAAGGCCAGTGGAACAAATAAAAATCAATTTTTGCCCAACTGGTTCAGAGAGAACCTGGGAATAGTGAAGACAGAACAGTGAAAAATAAAAAGAATCAATGTATTCACAAATGGTTTACCTGATAGAGAACTATCAAATTAGTTGACAGGAGATACTTGCCACTATTAGAGTATTTTCTTTTCAGCATGTTACAGTATTTCTATTAGGGGACCAGAAATGCCTCTACTTTGTTATGACCTCAGACACCTCGGTTTAATAACCACACTGAGCCTCCATGCATTCTGTAAAACTACAGGGCACAAAGTCAAAGTGCAATAGCACTTGCAGATCTTGCAACCAGAGGGATCTGTAAGCCCAGCCTGGTTTAGAGTGGGTGTAGGTTTTTGTGATCTTGTGGAAGGATGGAAGATTCCTCTTTCATGACCTCAGGCCAATGTTGTCAAGAGGAATTTGGTCCATCAAGAAAGGAAAAAAATCATAAAACACTGCCTAGACTTCCCTGTTAAAAACCCAAATGTTCAGGAGCATGCTGAAGACTAAGTAGTTCAATATCTCTAGGAGAGCAGAACACAAATTTCTTCAAAGATGGGAATCCCATTTGTAGACTTCAAAACTTTCAGAATCCCAAGGACAACTTAGGGTATAAACTTTAACATTGTGGCCCAATCGATTTCATCATCTTTGCCACTAATTGAGCAAGAATTTTTGAAACCATAATACTGTGAAGAGACTGGATAGGTGCTTACGTCTGTCAGTCTGCAGCCAGAAAAATACGTCTGGAAAACTGATTGAAGAATAGCTTTTGCTTTTTAATACAAATTAACCATAATTCCTGTGGAAATAAAACAAATTTATAATTTACAAGCTTAAATATTAAGGAAGCTCTTTCAAAGTAGCTATAATCTTCATCCTAGTATGTAACATTTTATACACTCCTTCATTTTTATGAGTTGGCATTAAATTATGACTAATTGTAACAGAAAAAAAAAAAGGATTAAGTATGTCACTCTGAAGTAAACCTGCATATTACCTATTTAAAAATATTATAGCACACAATAGAGACATAATTTCTAGGGCCAAACAAAACATTACTCAATGAAGAAATGGCATGAAATACAAAATATTCAGCAGAGGATGGGTATTTGGAGTTAGGCAGTTTCACTGCCAATAAACAGCATGATAATAAATAGAGTGTATGTAGAAAAAAGCACACCTGTTCTTCACTATTCGAGAGGCAACACCCTAGTACAGGAAACTAATACAGATCCTACTCATCCACTAAGTACATACAGGGGAAAACTAAAAACCACCCCACATTTTGATTCTGAATCTCTTACAAGTGATGCTAATTTGCTTATGATATCTGCCTGATTTAGAGCTAATCTTCTGTAAATGAACTCCTAATGCTGTCTGAAATAATCCTCTTAATGCTGGTCTGTCTTGAGTACTTTGTATCAAAAACCATGAAATACACTGGCACATCCAAGGCATTTGCAGTGCTGTTGGCTGCTCTTGAATATTTGCTGTGCCGTGAAGAGGCGAGCATGGTGCAGAGCTGTGTGGCCCTGGGGCAGCTTTGGGACAGCAGAGGGTCATGTCACTCTGGTTATCCCCTTTGAAGGGGACAGCACACCAGGTCTGGGTCCCACCAGCTCAGAGGCACAGAACCGCCTTACAAAATGGTGCGGGGAGGTGAAGTTCCACGCTCCAAACCTCCCACCTCCAGCAGCACATGATAACGAGAAAAAGTAAAGCATTCGGGCTTTGAGATTTCCAAATAACAAGATCTGTATTAACCAGCACTAATTATCAGCTGGAAGCCTAATCTGATAACTGGTTTGAAAAGACAGAGACACACAATTTTGTTTCTTCAGACAGGGAAAATATTTTCAAGGGTGTTGCTTCAGCATCGGACAGCTTAATTATTATTGTCAGTGTGCTAACTCTGTATTCAAAATTATGTCTTTTCCACTAAATCTACCAGAACAATTTTCTCCCCCAACACTCATTTAACGATACAGTCGAAAACCTAATTGATATTGGTGAGCAATGCAATTCCAACATATTATTTTCTCGGTTTTTGAAACATAAATGGCAGGCACAACTTTGACTGAATGGACCTCTTTATGTTTTAACAGGCGGTTTATTGGCCCAGACTCCAACATATAACAAGCACAATTGCAAAAGCAATACATTTTTAATTGAAAAATTCATGTATTTTTACTACGAAAGTGTCTCAAATAACAAGTAACTTTGTCAGGTAAAGGGCTTTTAAAACAATTTTTATATATGGAATGTTGTTTAGAAATTATATTCTCAACATAGCAAGCACTTACAAGACGCTATTAAAAGAAAAGATATGTATTGTTTAAATCATACTTTATTGAAGCTTGCTTTTTATTATATTAAAGAACAGATAAAGCACAGTGATCGGTGAGCCGTATGTGTCCAACAACCCTTCAAGGGCCTTGTGGAAATGTATAAAACAAGCAGTGATACAATCCTTTGCCAAACACCGTCATAAATTTTTTATTTGGCAGCTAACATTCTCACTAGTTTTCTTGGCAGCAATTGGGACCTTTAGCAAGAAAGGTGCAGGAGAAAAATACCTTGTTTAGAGATGTTTTCAACACTTTCTGGGATTTTTCAGAACTTCTGCCTGCAGCACATTTTACAACCACAGTCTCCAGTCACCTGATGAGTAGGTGGTGGTTTTAGACTTTTTTTTTTTTTTTTTTTCAAATATAGACAGCCTGCTACCCCCCTCTGGCCTTCAGCCTACGATCTGAGTGTGGAGGGAGGCTGTATGTGTTCCACAGAGACACAAGTGGTTGCTCCTCTCTGTCTAGACAAAAAAACTTGAAAATAATATCAGAATGTACCTTTCATTGCTCCTGATACTATCTGTATCTTATTCCCAGATGAGAGAGATAAATGAAAGGCAAACATGTGCTGATTACTTTTGCTTTTTTCTTGGGAGATCCCTGCAGAGAAGCTGGTCACAGGTGCAGCTGCCCTGGTCAGTGGATGGACTGCCTGATAAACAGAATTGTGAAATAGATTTCTCTACCCAGATCTACTCGTCCAGGGTTTTCGTTTCTTTTTTTTTTTTTTTTTTTTTTTAAAGATATACTAAACTTGACATCTGATGCACAGTCTTCCTCTGTGCACCCAGCTATGCTGATGTATCATAAATGTGAAAATACAGCTCCAGCAGAACTGTGGTTTGCTCTGTCCCAGCTGAAACCAGGACAGGGATATACAGGGCTGAATTAAATAGCAAGCTCTTTCCAATTCAATTATGGAGCAGATGTTTTATATTTTGGTATTCCATTGTTTCAGAATAGAAATAAGACGAACCTATTTTACATCTCAGCAACTTCCTCCAAAACTTTCACAACAACAAGATACATTTCAGTCCTTCACACGGACATAAAGGAAACAGTTTGTTTTAAACAGATGTGGACCAGGAAAACCACCTTTTCCTTACTTGTCTCAAATCAGGAAGGTTGGAATTTAGCTTTAGACAGCATAGATTGCTTTAAACACAAGCTTAATTAAAGTGATGATGTTTCACTTACAAACACCAAGTAATGGGCTTCCCCACAGCTTGTGTTCCAGTTTTGTCCCTCATGTTTACCAGGGGCATCATCCCCTCAAGAACTTTGTAGAGCACACACAGACATCTAGTGGTTGGTGAATACACTGCAAGCACCTCATTGCATCTGACACAGCTCCACTGGAGACGGGGAAGTTAAGCCAGGTACGAGTTGAGCTAATTTTGTCTCTGTTACAGTTAACGGATGGGCAATCAAACAGCGAGAGAATCGCTCCCTTTGTGCCATCTCATGTAATCGTGCTGACTCTGGTGAAACAGTTGCTCTCTTGGCAACTCTGGCTTCCCAAATTTCCCTAATGACTGATTCTTTTCAATTCACTTGGAGCTACTTTTACCTTTCTTCTGAGTATCTTCAAATTTCTCTCTCCTTGCTGCGATTTTATTTTACTTAAAAACCAAAGAGCTTAATTACATAATATCGTTTGAAAAGTTCTCTGAATGTGGCTACACGCAATGAAAGTCTATTGGAAAGTGCCGGAACAATGCATTTTTACAGCCAACAAAATACACACACGATGAAAAAAACACACAGTCAATAAGGAATTCTAAATTGCTGGTAGAGGAACAGGACTTGCTCTACAGTCTGCAGCAATCAATGGAAAGATGCCTAAAACTTCATTAGGGTTTGAGTCCTACATCTGCAAAGGAGATCAAGAGACACAGTCTCGCACAGCGTTGTAAGCGCTCAGCGCCCTGATTCTGCTCTCAGTTACACCATTTTAAATCAAGCGGTACTCAGCGGTGTCATAACCCCGTACATCTGTGTCAGACCCTGTGTTGCAAGGGCAGACTCGATGCCAAGAATGCAAAACAGATGTTGCTTTCCTAATGTTTTCTTGCTGTCATTTAAGTTGTTTTCGTGGGGTTCTGTTTTCATTGGGTTCTGTTTTCATTTTGCTGAGTGAAACAGGTCCACGGGACTTTTCAGAGGGCAGACTGGAGGAATGCTTCTGCATCTTCCTTTTTATTTTGCGCGCATGTGTGAATACACATAGACTTTTGAGTTACAACTGGGAAAAATCTTTTTTTTTTTTTTTTTTAAGCTTCATTTGAGCTATGCTCTGTTCCCTTGGGGCAAAGTGAAAGGTAGCTATTTGCGGATGGGAAAAAGGGCTTTTGTGAACAGCAAAACTGCATCACCAAACAGCTTAAGAAAAAGATTTTTTGAAGTTATTTTTTACTACCACTTTCGGAGGAAACAGGGATAAATATATCTTTTTTTTTGCATGTTGACTCATTAACAAATTTAGCAATAAACACTTTGTAATTAAGTCCACTAGTTTACTGCTGTCTAGAAGTTTCTCAAAACTCTTTGCACAGAAGGTTTTGGAACATGTAGAAATAAGAAACGGTGAAGGCAAATCCCAACAGCTTGCTCAAGCAAATCTAGCTGAGGCTTAAACTCACTTCTGAACACTGAAATTTGAGATGCCGTATCAAATAAGCAGCTCTTTTTCCCTGAAGAGAAGAAACTGGGTGTAGCTAACCTACTGCATAATAGGTTTATTCTCATTCACAAAACAGGAATGACTTTATGGCCCCAAAGTAAAACTAGCGCAGAAATATACTGGCAGATTTGCTGCAGATGTGTGTTGTGACACGTATGCAGGGAATCTGCTATTAATCACATGCTAAGATTTTAATATTATGTAGGGTAATGCAGGCAATCATTATGGTGAAGGTTCTGGATTCATAAAAGCCTAACCCACAAATGGGTCTTTTAAATTTAATACATTTGAGCTCACTCTCACACTGCACCAGTTGAATTCCCTCATTCACCCCCCCCGTGCTCCCCATTACATATATTTATTTCAATATCTATTGTGTGTTTCTTTTTGTGCTTGTGGTCCGCTTCTTTTCTTGCAACACATGACAGTTGTGGGGGAAAGTGCAGCTTTTCAATTCTCCCCTTTACCGGACTATGACAGGAATGTTCTTTGTAGAGGGGCTGTTTGTGAGACCCCTGGACACGTACCTAGCACAGGAAACGGTCTGGTTCAAATGCTGGAAAAGCCATCCTTCACCTGAATCCTTCAAAATTTGTGTCCGAACATAACTAGAACCTATGTATCCGTACCCGGGCTAAGATTACTACGGACAATTATACCGTGGAAATGCATTATTCTGACAAAGCAATCAATCACATTATTTCTCACAATTTCAGTTCACCCCTAAAATTTTCCTTACCTCCAAAGCCAGCTGGATATTATATTACCAAAGCTGTTGAAAGGGTGTAACACTAACCATGAAGCCAAAGGCCACTAAAACTATGCAATGCATAAATTTTTATTGTTTGCTCAGCATTGAAATCTCATTAGGGCTCATAACTCATCGGCGCACTGCAAACATTTGCATCTGCTGATCATGAGAACTTAGATGGAATGTACACCTTTGGCTAATTTACTTGTTATGTTTTTAGATGAGACCGTTTGTGTTGCTTTTTATTTTCCTTTTAAAATGTCCTTACGCGGTTGTGAGTTGAATGTCCACTTTTTAAACTAAATACACTAAAACTTTCATTTGCAGTTTCTCAAGGTTGTTCTGTTGCTGGCAATGTTCATGGTCATCATTTTACAAAAGCTTCATTTGACTTAGTATTCAGGGTAATCATTGTTTGAAAACTGTGCCCCATAGAGCATTTTGCTTCATTCATCCTTTCTGCTTTATGCAGTCACATTTTAATTAGATTAAAATTTGTCCTCCAATTAGCTTTCATTAAAGTTTATAGATTACAGCAAAAATCTCTACTGAGTTGTGCTTCAAAAGTGTGCCTAAAGTTTAAAATGAAATAACTGTGCAAATGAAGTGATTATGAAGATTATTACTATGCAAAAAACATCAGTCGCTTCTTGGTTTACTTATACATTTAACTCTGTAATTTATTTTGCTGACTTCAATACGTCTGTGTTCTCCAGAGTAGTTATCATAATAATACCTTACAGTTACAGGATACCTTTCATTCCTAAGGATCCTTAGGGGCCTGATTCTGCACTCCTTATGCACACCAGTAGTCCTGTTGAAGTCCCTGGAACTATTTGAACAAATGTCCCTCGCCGCACAGGAACCAGAACCCAACTACAGGTCAAATCCTGCCTTCAGACACCCAGGTAACATCACTGTTGATTCGCGCAGCTCAGAATGCAAACCAGACACAAACATTATGTAAAAAGTCCTTTCACCTACAGCTGGACTCGATGTGGCAGCTGTTTAATGGTGCACGGTTACAAGACTCACCTCTTTAAATGAGGGTGCACAGACAGAGACTCCCCGCTGCCCCCACCCCCAAGTTAAAACTGCAGAGAAAACTGAGAATGTAATTATCCAAAGAGGAAACGACTCAGTAGGACACTGGGGCTGTGGCTGCACCTCTCCTGTCACTCATGTCTTCAGAAGCGACATTGCCAAGTATCGGATGCCCAGTTGCTAATACCTCCTGCACATGCAAATTTACTATGTGCTGAAGGCAATATAAAGTTTACAGTTTGCCAGGCTGATCCTACAACCAGAGCAGACATTTATTCTGGAGCAATCTCTCAGCGGAACACATGGGACCCTGAGTCGGAGCAGAGCTCCACAGAAATGGATCTGTTTGCAGGAAATTCTCTTCCAATAGCAAGAGCTATAAATATATAAAAAAATTGCTAAGTTGAAGAAAAAAGGGGGTTTAAAAAAAAAAAAAAAAAAAAAAAAAAGAGATGCAGCCAACATCTCAAAACTAAAAATAGAGACACTTGGGTTACAAAAACAGGGACCTGTCTTTGCTCTAGCAACATATTTCCGATAGGAGGAACACAGTCGAAACCAAACATTTTACTACAAATGAAGTGTAGTTCATAAGTATGAGAGAAGAATTTCAGCAACACACAGGAGTGTAAAAAGCAGTCTTTCCTATTTTTCATGTGCTAATTGGTTGAACAACCATTAGTAAATCTTCACATCCCTGAAGAAACCAGTGTTATTGCCACTTAGCAGATGGCAAAACTAGAGCTTAAGGGTGTCAAAGGCTAGAGGGGAGTTTATAGTTTAAATGTTCTGACTCCATGCCCCGTACTCAAGCCAAGACCATGTTTCCAAGATGCAAAGCATCCAGCAGCAGTACTATTTTTAGGAGTCATGCTCAGGTCTGTCCCTTCCTCCCCCTGCTCCCACCTCCTCTTGGTGTTCATTTCTGCCGTTGCGTTGCAGCATGCCAACCTCAGTTGTGCTGATTCAACAGCTTGTGGGTCTGTGTGATGAATCAGATCAAGCAATTGATCCAGGATAAAAAAAGAAAAAGAAAAAAGATGAGAGTGGGAGAGGAGAGATATTTTGCACTGGGTCAATTCCATTTCAAGACATTGACTGGAGAACAGAAGTGCCCACGAAAACGAGAGAGCGGCTGGATGCAGCACAGAGGCTGGATGAGTATTTTTGGGAGCTGGAGACCCTGCTGTTGATGTTGATGGTTTTGTACCACGGAACTGAAGTGCAAACCATTCTGAAATAATTCAATTTTCATGTTTTAACTCTTTCACAACTCTCCTTTTTACCCTCCTTTGCCTGCTTTGTTCTGAGGAAGAGCACAGCTACCTTTGCACAACAAATTTGCACCAGGCAATTCAGAATCTGGAAGTTTTTCACTTTCCACAATTAAAATCTGGAACACCATGTTCACCTTCTCAATTACATTGACTATATCGCAGAAATACTGCTCCATTTCCTCAGTAGGATTGTCATGTTTCATAAAATACAGACAAACTAGTCATGCTTTATGTGAAGGGCGCATTTACAAATAGTTTATAAAGGATTTAGATGATTAACCATATACTGAGACAGTTAATCAAATTTAAGAGGCTATATTAGAATTCTACAGATCAAGTAGTTATTTATAATCCTGGTTATTGCTTTCTACCTTATATCCACCGCTAATGCTCACCATTATAATATTCTGCTAAGTCTTTATAAATGATTCGTGTTAGCAAAATAATAATAATAATAAAAAAGTCCAAATCCTACCACAAGGAATAGGTTAGATAATTAGGACTTTGAGACTCTTAGACTAAATGAATCAGATCCAAGAATCAGACCTTTGGAGGTAGTTAGCGCTTGCCATGATTTAGATACTTCAAGGCCCTTAAAAATCTCATCTCTCATCACTCTGCACATGGGACTTAGGCAATTTTAAGAAGTTGGCCAAGTGTCATCTAAGAAGGCACAAATGCTGAAGTAACTGCAACAGCTGAAGAACACATCTTTTCTTTGACAGAACATCAGCATCATGACAGGATGCTTAAAGCTTCAGTGCTTCATGCTGGTTGTGGAAAAAAAAGCCCAACAATAGAAGCCCTGAGGAATGCTAAATATAACTGGTATCCTTACAAAATACAGTCTGTTCAGCTAGAACAGAATGAGAAATTCTTTCTTGTGATTTTATTCAGTCATTTGAAGCAGCACCTTCTCTTTTTAATAATTTTCACTTGGTACTGGTTGTATAGAACAGTTTTAATGAAGAAATAACTGCATATTACTTTTTGTTGTGGTGTCATTTATATTTTTTTTTTTTTTTAAATCTGTTCTGGAAGTATAGTGTATTTGGTGCTATTTTTGCCTAGGAATGGAAACTGGAACTGGAAATAGAGTCATTCATTCACACTTACAGGATGACATCCCGTTGACAGGCATGCAAACTTGGAAAGGTGCTACACAATCACTCTTAAAATACTACACGATATTTTTTTCCTTCTAAGCTTCAATTAAGTAAATGTTAAAGAGGGATCAGTACTTTGTTAAGGCTAAGGGTTCATCGTTTGCAAGAGATCATCTTTCAGAAGTACAAAGACAGAAAAGTCAATGCACTAACTACTAAATAAACTGTTTTTACAACAGAAGCGGCACCTTCAAGCCCCTCTACAGTGAGGTGCCGTGCTGCCAGAGTTCTGCTCATTCAGATTTTTATTTTAAAGAGCATTCCCTGGTACCATCAGAAGATCATCAATCCTTCCTGCCAGGTAGTTGGTTATTTGCATTGCTGTTTTGTGTGGTTTTTATTTTTTTTTTTTTTCCCCCAAGGAGAATGAAAATCATAAAAGGCGTGAAAATAAGCTTGAGGTAGATATGTTCACAGATTCTAATATAGCTGGAATGCTGTCAGTGCTAACGAGCCCTGAGCAAGTGATCCATGTCTGGCATGCTCTGACAAACAAACTAGAATTACAGAAGAACCAAAAATAAAACAGGCAACTTTAAACCTCTTGAATTTGTGAGCCTGGGCCTCAGAATCATATTTGCACTTGCTCCCACAGGCTTGCTTCCAAAAGGCACCCAAAACTGGAAGGACCTTTCTAACGAGAAGGAAGGAAGAAAAGTTTCCATTTGAGATCTGGCATTTCAAAATGGCAGAAAGGGCAACTGACCCTAGAGGGTCTTGCCCCTCTGTGTCAAATTCCTACAAGAGCAGATCGTGAGGCTTCGGCTCTATCGTATCTGAATCAAAATGTCAGGACTGAAAACACACACCATAAATTGTGCCCTCTGAAATCGAGGTACACGATCCTCTTGGCTTTGCTTTCTGTTGGGCTCCTCCAGCCTTGTGCATGCCTCTGCAGTGCCAACTGAGATGTGCTTTCCCTTTTTTTTCTTACAGAAAAAACTTCAGCTAGCCCCAAATTTTAATGATTTTAAATGATGCGCTCTGTAACTCCTTTTTGCATCAGCTTCCTTGTTTTCTGCTGGTTCTAAAAAAGCCTTTGACCCCCTCCTAAGAACAGCATTTCTATTTCTGTCATTCCAAATTAACAAATGAATGGGGAGAGGGGAAACTCCCCTGCCATTCCAAACCTTCACCCTCCAAGTCTCCCTGCCTCATTGCAGCCCTGGTGCTCTAAAATAAAGCGAGCATTAATGGGCTGAATCTTCAATGGGACATCAGCACTTGCTTAAATGATATTCTGAATCATGGGCTAAACGGTGGTGATGGTGGGCAAGAGCAGGTATTTACTTCGTGCAGTCTCTTAGGATACAATGGATTTATGGCCATCAATTCTAAACAACACCACTATTGTCTCTTCACATTTTATCTGCCTCCATTATTCATTTATGTTGATTTTGATTGATGAAGACACTTTAAAAAAGGAGGGGAGAAAGGAGGAGGGGCAGAGGAATACTTCAACTGTTGGGTCTCTAATTCCTGTAAATCTACAGTTCATACTGTGAGAGCATTACTCAAAAGAAATGTCAACCTTCACATTTAGGGAAGGATTTTTTCCCTTTCCTGGTCTCTCTTCTTTCTGAAAGCCTAAAAGTGGGGCACAAGCAGTGCTTCCGATACATATCTAATCACCGTAGAGGCAGTACATCACACTGTAATCAGCCAGGAAAATAAATGCTGGTCTTTTTAATGAAGAAATGTTAAGACTTCCGCACAACCTCTTTTACATATTTACTTCCTATGCCACAGCTAATTAAGTTTTAGGCTGGTTTGATATGTCAAAAATTGCTTGGATCACAGAACTGAACCCAAGTAGAGCAGATATAATTTCTTAATTCAAAGTGAAAGCATCTGCCAAAAAGCTACTCTTCTGACTGTGTGGAAGTCATAAAGAAAAGGCCCAGCTTTGGCTTGTTTGCTTCCAAATATACAGTATTTACTGACCTCTCATTAAAATATCCTGACAGAATACAGATTATGAACCATCCGACACATTTCTTTCCATGGGAGGCTACGTCTGAGGCCTGGGGGTAAAGAGATTCCTGAGAGTCGTTTAAATTCAGTTCACTCTTCTCAAAAGTTTTAAATGAGCTTCTCAGCAAGCACTACAAACTTGCCAAGCTCTCTGCTTACTTACCGAAAAGAAGAAAGAAAAAGAAAGAAAGAAAAAGACAGACACATTCACCACATGTTTGCATCTCTCCTGCTCAGAGATCTGCCCCGGCACATGTTGACTGCAACATTCAATGGACTGCCCATAGCCAGGGGAAGCCCAGTGCTCTCCTGAATATTTGGTTGCAGGATTTCCTTTCTAGTTCCACCCCTTTTTGTGCTTTAAATAGTATGAGCTATAATACAGCAAGAGAAGCAGTGAAAAAAAAAGGCAGATAAATTGTTAATAAACTGCCATTAGATGTCAGAGTTACCACCACGTTCCAGAATCAACCCCTCTATCGAAATTTCTGTGTCAAAAATATTGGTGGTTTAAAATGACTGCAGACTTGGAAAGAGAGCGTTCCTCTTTCCTATTATCTTTGAAAATGTGGAGTTAGAAACTTCATTTGTAAAAAGGAAAACCTGACTTCCAAGGACAAATAGGTGAAGGGAGGAAGAGTCTGTGGAACTGCTGAATACACAAAAGCCTGCAGCTTGACCACTCTGTTCTTTGACAAAGCATAATTACATCTGCCTTTTTTTAATATTATGTGGTTCTTATTATTACTTTCTGTACCATCTTTCATATTTCAAGGGAGTAGGCTGCTACTAACTGGTGTTAGTAAGAAACTCATTCTAATTACTCAGTATTTCTGCAGAGGCTGTAATGGTAACTCCTGGAAGCGGATACTAGGATGTGTGCAAAACCAACCAGTTCTGGTTTGAAAATTCCCATCTTCACAATTTTGACTTTTCAAGATGATCTTCTCTTAGCACAATGCGAGTTGTCAAAGGCTGTCAAATAAACGATAAAACTCTCAGGAAATAAACATCTCTCCTCTAGTAGGTTTGTATATATTTCTGCAAAAGAAAAGAATTCTAAAAGTAAATAAACACATGGGAGGATTAGAGAAGCAATAAACAAAAGCATTTCCTCATTTTGAATTCAAGAAAATAGAAGCCTCTTTCCAGCCATTGCCAGGAAATATTACTGCACAGAGGTGAAGTTTGTGCTAGCTAAAATATTATTTAATGCTAAGGCATATGTACATGCATTCACGCATACATGCACACGCAGACAGACACAGACACTACACATATATCCCCATCCAAAATGTAAATTACATTTCTATCATGCCATTATGGATTGATGGGCAGAGGATTTTAATACCAGCTTGGACCAACACAGACATAGGACTCCTTGCTGCAAGATGATAAAGCTAATGTTGAAACCTTTTAGTCCTAATGGGAGTTTACAGGGTTCTTAATCCCTGCACCCCACCTCGCTTCTCCCGCGGTCCCGCTGAAAGCTTTAAAGCAGTCCCCAGCACTAACATGGTACAGAGCCTGTTGAACATGCTGATCTGCTCATGATTACTCTTTGCCACTGTAAAACAATCTAACTCTTCAAGTGAATGGAGTCTGTAGCAACAATGGTGTTATTGACTTGTTGCTCCAGCTCTATTTAGTTATTACCCTCGAGGCCACAATCAATAGACTTTGCACCAAGTCAGCCTAATAAATCCCAGGCTTTCACTGGAGCTTTGCCAGGAACTGCTAGAAAATCTATGGCAGTCAAACACTTAGAGTATGAATAACATAGAAAGCTGTACTGACAGCTGTATAAATTAATTAACAAGGAATGTTCTTATTCTTTTAAGAAGATCATAATGCATGTTTATCATGATTTAAGGAGTCACAGGTAGAGCAACAGAAATATTACCTTTGTGCTTTCATTTAAAATAAAAATCAAATATGATTAAAACCAAAACAGCTTCAGACTACTTCTTTCCTCCCTTTGATTATTGGATGTGAAAAAATCTGCATTTGCATTACTGCCGTGGCTGTTTAATTATTCCAAGTTTGATTTAAAAAAGGAACCTAGCCCAGGAACCGCTGACCACTTAGTGTAACCGGTGCAGGCGTTTTCACTCGATAAATGCTGATCGCTGTGTGCTTGTGTTACCGTATCCTGCATCTGCAAGGGGGATTTAAATTGTGTGTGCAATGCAGTGATTAAAACAGAAACAAAAGGAAGGGGGGGGGAAGAGTTGTTCAAGAAGTAAGAGGTCACTAGTGAATTCCAGGTTCTTTCAGTTCCTCCTGTAATAAGCAAATATTCTGCAGACTCAGCTGCGAGGCGCCTGATCATGGTGTCCGGAGACGCGCCGAACCTACTGTAGCAAGAGCTTGGTGCCAGCCCTGGAACAAAAGAATCTCCCTTTTGCACATTGAAAACAAATGTAACAGATCAATAGGCTCTTACAGCTGATTTGTTGCCCCAGTGGTACTTTCTGGGAGCATTCAGCTTTCCTAATGAGGGTCAGAGCTTTGACGGGAAGCAACATGCAGGGTCAGCAGCGGCTGGGCCGGCACTTGGCACTCCCCGTGCAGCGAAGGTGTACCGATGTGGGCACAACCTTTGGGCAGGGACGAATGCTTAAGACCGAGTGCAGCCTTTGCATTTTAGGGAAGGGAAGGGCATGAAAGATTGGACAACAAGGAAGCACCAAGCTGGGCTGTTATTATGGGAAAGATGAGAACCGTCTGCTTCAGGCCTTGGCAGAACCGATCTGGGCGCGAGGTGAGGGAAGTCAACCCAACTGAGGTTACTGCCTGGTCTTGGGTGGGTGCAGCCTCACACCTCATTAGACCAAGGTGTCTTGTCATCCTGTTCCAGCTGAGAGGTTCATGAGGGTCCCATGACAGCAACCAAACGTGCCCCATCTGAGGAGGGGGCAGCAAGCAGATGCTTTTTTTTTTTTTTTTTCTCCACAGGCACCTCCAGGTGGAAAAGAAGGTGTCTTTCAGCAGTACGCTCTGTGAGCGTGCTCGCACCCTAAGGACGGACACTGCCACCTTGCACGGTTGGTTGTCATAGTTTGATGGACACTGCCACCTTGCACGGTTGGTTGTCATAGTTTTCTTCAAACAATTAGACTTTCAGTACTGCTCGTTACCAGCAGAGAGGAAGAGATGAAGTTCATTTCACAGCTCTCAGTTCCTCTCCTCTGTGGACAAATACACTTCGTATGAACTTTTTATTCAGAAGCAGATCTTTCAGGAACTTTAACGGTTCTAAGGGTTGATGAAGCAATTTCTATTTAAGTTTTCAATTTCTGTTTAAGTCCTCCTTCCCCAAAAGGACTCCTGAGTTTTTTTGCGAAAAATAGATACACTTTGCATTTATAACCTGACCTCTAATTTTGAAATTATTTCATTGCTTCTGAGCACTGCTCCTCTTTTCTTCCTTCCTTTCCATTTTAAATATGCCAGATGACTTTGTTTTAAAATATCCCTTTGTATACAGTCATCTGTAAAGTATGTATGCATCAAATAGAAGAGCTGCTTGGGAATTAGGACATATTTTCAAGAATAGCAAGTGAGGTGGGGAGCCAGAGTTTCTAAGGGCTCTGTCCTGTAAAAAAGGCTTAATTTTCATTATCAGATGAGTATATGTCCTTTCAAAACATAACCTCTCTTTTATGGGGTCAATTTCAGCACCAAAAATTGTATCATCAAAAGCACTGTTCATATCTGAAAATTTAGGATTGAGAATCACTGAAATTAATTTGAAGCGCTTGGGGCCTTACGGCTTTCCCCCTGGTAATGTACCGTCTGAGGTGACCATATGTCATTGTCTGGCACCTTGTTAGCAGAACAGAGTTACTCTGTGGTTTGGTAAAAAATGCCACATCATCTCTAGGTCCTGGGTCATCCCTGAGATTTCTTGTGTTGTGTGACTATTTTATTCACTAACTTTCTGAATAGTCATTCAGTCACTGCGAAATGTTGATGCACTTTTTATAATAAGCAAGTTCAACAATAAACTATTTCAAATATGACATCTAGACTTCTAGACCTTCATGCTGTATGTGCAAAAATGACTTAATGGAATAGAGTTCAAACCTTAGCATCCACGCCAATTCTTGACTTGGTAGTGGGATGCAGGATGGGTGGCAGCTCTGAACACACAAAGCGACGCAATGCTTGAGTAGCTCAGTATGTGGAAGGCAGAGACTGAACATCTAGGACCTGCCAAAAGCAACAGGGTTGGATCTAGTGCTGGCATTCTATTTCATTCTGAGCCAGTTTTGCAGCAAGCTCCACCACGCTGTCAGGAAGCACTGTGCTGCTGGAAGCCGCTCTGCTTTGCTGATGAGATTTAAAACTAAGCTCCTGGTCTTTCGGGAGTTGTTAAAGATCCTGAGATAAAAGCGAATCTCGTTAGCCAGTTTTAAGAAACTCATATGAAGAGGGACTGCAGAAAGAGAAGTAGCTGTTTATAAGCACAGCAATGCAGAACTTCAGGAAGTTCTTGTCCATATTCTGCCTCTGACCAATACAGAAAAACACGGCTACAGAGACACCAAAAGGGCTCCCAACCTCCTATTTTATAACATCTTCAGAAATGTTAATTATCAGCTTCACAGCACTATCCAGCCTATTTGCTTCTTCTCCACTGCTCAGCTTCTTGCTTCAGGCTTCTCAGCCTCGCTGCAGCCAGCTCCGCACACAGCTGAGCTGTACCTGTCCTCACCCCTTTCATTAAAGCCACAACACCTCCCTGGCTGCCTGTCCTCCACCAAGAACTTTCTACAGTGACACCCACAGAGCATGAAACAGTTTCCCCATTTTGATCTACCATGCAATTATAATACCTATTTAAATTTTTGAACAAGACTGCTAACCTTTAACAATCCTAGAAAAAAAAAATTACAGTTTTTTTAAACAAGCACCAATCAAGTGTAGGCTAAAAATCTGATTTTTTTTCTGCATGTCTCTCTTCCTTCCCTGTTCATCGCACTGCATGCAAATCCCTCTCCCCACAAAATTCTTCCTTAGTGAACTAACTTGATGGTCTTATTTTTAAGCATTCTAACAATTGTCCTTATTAGTAATCAAATAACAGTATTTTTCCCTAAGTACCTAGGTTTCATAACTTTACATGAATAAGTACAGTAATTCCCAGGCATACAGCCATCGCAAGGTAGAACTTCCAATAAGTTGCATCACTCAGCAAAGCACTGCCTGCTGCACTACTCTGTAATTGCTTCTGCTCCTTGAAATAACCCCCTCTCAAATGGAGTTTTGGATTTTGGCGGGTGATAATCCCAGGGGGTACCACAGTGATAGCCAACTACCCATAGCCAACAAACATAAGCTTGCCAAAGCATCCTCTTCCTCTTTTTAGTTCTCCGATTTTCATATTCTTGAGTGCTGGCCCAGGAACTCCGGCCAGTAGTAGACAGCCATATGATGGCACAGATTTAGAGGATGAAGAGTATAAATGGAAATACAGAACAGTTGAAAAATTACATTTTAATTCAATTTTCTGAAAAATAGTCCCACACTTAAATGCACTTTGGATGAAGAACATAAAAGTTGTACAGTTTCTCTGGCTGGTTTTCTAAACTCAAACGTGTGCTATCTCACTTCAATCTTAACTGCTTCTTAAGGTGATAACACTGAACAATGTGGCTCTAGAATACACAGGCCAAACCAGACGCAGGAAACATTTTTCTTTCCAGCAGGTCTACAGAGGTGTAACAAAAAGAAACACTCTCGAGCACTAGAGTAGCGCTGAACATAAATGATAACATTGTATGGGGCTAAGTTTTTGGGGATTTGTTCCTTTTTATCAAATGTCCTGCAGCTAAGTGGCTTTGGAAAAGAATCCGTGCAAAGCTGGTGTGGCCAGGTCTGCGCTAATTGGGGTGGTGCCCACCAATAGTTTCTCAGGATCAGGGCAAAGGCATCCGCCCTCTGAGTAAGGCTGTTATTTACTTGTGTTGCTTCAAAATTCCTTTGTTATGATAGACTGGATCAACCCAATCTAAATGTTTTGATCTGTTACATATGCGGAAAATGAGATACTGGCAAACACACAAAAAGCAGCTGCCTTCTAAGTGCGGTGTTGTCTGTATGACCTCTGCGCAGAGCACAGGGCAAGTGAATTAGTCTCTACCAATGGCGACTGCTTTACCTTCCAGTCTCCATGTAACATGGGAAAGGAAACTCAACGCCTGCTTTAAATGATGGAATTAAGCTAGATGTAACTTGCAAATTGATTAATTTTCTCAGCAGACTGAGATTGATCTGAATTTTCTCTTTTGTGCTGTAAGTATTCTACGCTTGTCCTGAAACAAGTTAGCTAAAATAAATTAGTCAGTGTGGAATAAATTTAAAGGGACACTGACAGATCTAATTTAGCCCCAAATTAAGGATAAAAGCAAGAACAATACAAAATAAATATTAAAAAGTCAGCCTGAAAGAAAGAAACGCTTCTGTGAGACCTCTTATAAGGAAATAATTTCCATTTTAAATAATATTCGCAACCTGTAATCAAGTTCTGTGGTGAAGGTGAAATTTACTTTCAGCTAGGTGACACCAGCAAGTCCACTGTAGCTCTTCAGCTGCAAACACCAACAGCAAACAGACCACAACGAACAAATGCAATATTTCTAACCAAGGATCCGAGGTCAGTTGTTGGCAGTTTAAATATATTGCTATCTTGCTAGCATAATATTTTAGGGAACATCCATAAACATTTTAAATCTTTTAAAAGGCTCTTATGGTAACAGACAATATGATCACTGCTGGTATGATTGCTTTGGTCTAGAGGGCCATGTTGCCACAGGTCTTCCTGTACTGGTGGACCACCCTATGCACTGGGAAATCCATGTACTTAACCACCAACCTCACTCACTTTCAGGAATTCTGCAAAGAAGCAGTTTGTGGGCCCTAAGACCTGACCCAGCATGACTGGACTAAAACAGGAGACAAGAGTTCATTCACATTCATTTAACAAGTAGTTTAACCTAACTGGTTTTGTGCTGATTTTAAACAGCTCCCCAATCTTTTTCCTATTTCAACTTCAGTAGCTGCGCTGCATATATGTTAGAAAAATAAGTTTTCAGATGAGTTCTGTCCAACTGTACTTTCCCACCTTGCTTTTCATTGCTTCTTTGGTCACAAATCTATTCAAAGCTCACAGCTGCAAGGGGAACACTGAATGCACTGTGACTGGTTGCAGCATCTCCTGTGACGGGAACTCAGGAAAACATGCTTGCCCTGCTTGCTGTTATACGAAATAAGACCCATGGCATCCATACCATAAATTATTAGCCACCCCTCATTAGATCTCAAGTTGCTAACTGAGCTCAGAACTTTCACATCCTATTTCATTTACAAGACACTTTAAAATAGTAAATAAAACTCGATGTGTTCAGTAAAAAAAAAAAAAAAGACAAAGGAATGACAACACCTATTGAAGTTCCTTGTGGGAGAAGCAACACAGAGCACAACATTAGCCATGGCAGCAATAAATCAGCATTGAAAAGAGTTTAATAAGGCCATTGAGTAAAAGATAGAAAAAGGAAGTGTAAGGTTAGTTCTTAGAGCAAGAAGAAAATTGATTATATCACCCCGATGGTGATAAATATGGTGATATCAGCTGTCTTGCTGCTCGACTGGATGAAATAGCATGTATTTCACTAGCCTATGGGATTAAAACCTAGAGGTGACAAATTGAATTGGCATTAAGAATAATGTTGGTCTTTGTAAATTTTTTTTGCTCAAGAAACTTATATTGAATGGGACAAAACTTACATTTAAAGGAAGGCTTTATTTGTCACACATATGATCTTAACTCAATAAACCAAACAAGGCTTTTCTCTCTCCCTAAATCAGTATAATAATGGTAGTTTTGTTTAAGCTGCTTGTTTGTACAAAAGCCTGTAGATATACAGACCTCAGGGTAATCCTATTGCTGAAAGTAAGACCTAAATGAAAACAAATCTTACCACCCGATCTCTATTTTGAAGACAGCTCTATTCAAATTGGCTATGCTGATTATACTCTGAGATAACCCAGCACACCATTTAAGGTTGATCACTTTAGCAAACACAAGCTTTGCACTGCAATTTTCTAGTCTTTCATTTTCAAGGATAGCAAAGACCCCCACAACGACTTCATTAGGGAGTTAAGACAACTTCAGGTCAACAGATTCTTCAGGAGTAAGAAATAGATGTAAAAGCTCAATTTAAAAGCTCTGTGTTAGATTCTCCAGCGATGCTGGATTTTAGCACTCCTGCATATTGAAGAGCAGGTTCCATTTTCTCTTCTTCTCCTTCCTGTACACACTAATCAGAGCACAGAATGACAGCAGCTCAACTTTTTTTGGTCCAGACAACATCTACACAAAACTAATGACAATGATGTGCAAAAAAAATTACTATGGTTTTACTCTTCTCAAAATATTATTTTGTGAAATAAATAATATCTATCAGGGATAGAGTCGAAAGCGGAAAAAAGGAAATTCAAAAGAGAAACCTCTCTTAAGAGCCAACAGACTTTATTTTTCACTGGGAAACAAAACCCCTACACCAGCAAAAAGTTGAAATGCTTGTCTTCTGCAACTATATTGGTAGGGTCAACCACTTTATGTCCACCAGTTACTTGCATGTAGATTTAATCTTTAGAAGGAACTTCTTAATTTTCTCTGTGAAGACATTTGAAGAAGAGAACTGATAAACTCTAAAAATAATGTGGTCAACTTCTGTTTTCTCTCTTCCCCTACCTTTTCTACCAAGCTGGATAGAAACAGTTTCCACTGAAAAAGCAAAAGGGTTGGCCCCCAAGGGTTGATTGACCAAAGACAACAGAGCGGACTGCCAACAACAATGGCTTAAGCACTGCTTGTAATCCTACAGTTCCCTGTGACCCTCTCAGATGAGTATGGAGTAATTTCTTAAATGCATGTGCATGGATTTGTTTGTGTTTCGTGCGGAAGAAACATTGCCTAGGGTTGTATTAAGTTCTGAAAATAATTTTCAATGGCAATTTTCCTCTGCTGGAAAGAAAAACTCCATGCTCTTGATAACCCCTACTCCCCCTACAAAGAGACTCCATGATAAACCCTCTGGGATAGCCCAAAGAGAGGTGGGAAAACTGCTGTCAAGCTGCCTAGCCCTTCCCCCTCTCCCTCAACCCTTTCCACACTGCACAAACACCAGGGGGAATGACTGGGCTTGCACTCCCCGTTCACTGCAAACTCCATTTGCTGCAGCGAGAGCACAAGTTTTGACAAGTCTGCTGACTTCAGTAGCAGCATTTACTAACACAATAAATGTCCACTAAGTCAGGAGCTCTTTAGAGTAAGGATTACAGATCTCCAAGGAAAAATAAAGTCTAAACAAGGGGGGGTGATGGGCTGACTCTGAAAGGACAGATGATTTGGGTCAGATGTGCACTAAAAGCTTCAAAAGTCATATTGCTTTTTCCCTTAAACCCTTTGTTTACATGCTCAACCCTGCCTTTCCCCTCTGGTTTCTACCTAAGATCTTACTTCTTCCTCTATACCTGAGCCCTCTTATCCCCCTCTGTTTTCCTTCCTTGTCTGGTTCCCACTCCCCGTTCCCACAAAGCAGCTTGTTTCTCGCTCTTTTTGACTCTTTTGTTTACCCTAAATCTTTTGAAAGATTATTTCCTCCCCCTGCTCCCCCCAATAAATCCATTAGGCGAAGTGATTAATTCTTTGTGCCCCAGCAATGTTCCACAGCCACATTTTGAAAGGGGTGATGTCATTGCACATGGGGGATATGAAGGGACTGAAAGAAGTGACTTTGCCTTCACTGAACAGGGAGCCTGTAGCAGAGCTTCAATTCAACTTTGTATCTCCAAGCCTTGAAGACGTTTCACTCACTGCATCACTCACCCTCACTGATGTCTTAGTTCACTTGGCACCTCTTGTTGGCCGGTTACCGAACTTAAAACTGATGCTGTGGGCATTCAGGTCTCTCATTGGATTATCTCATCTAGCTAAGCGTGGGACATCAGAAAATGTGCACGGACTAGAAAGACAGTTATTGCTGAATATAACCAAAGTTATGACTCTTCTAACTCAGTATCCAAGACCAAACATGTCAAAGTAAAGTTCAAGAGTACCATGTGACAATCTACCTCCTCTTGTCCCCCAGGAAGTCTCACCCCTATTCTACATATTAGACGTTATCTTAAATCTTTCAAGAATGAGGTTTTATCTCCTTCCCAGTGCTCTCTTTGTTTGTATTAGCTACAATAATGCTAGACATTTTCTTTATCTACATAAATGTCTAATCCCTCATTGAGTTTTGTAAATTCTTGGCTTCAGTGAATTCCAGTGGCAATGAACCCCTCAGACTGATCACACATTGTGTGAAAAGGCAGGTCTGATTCTGGGAGCTCAGCCAAAGGGGGAGCTTGTTGGTACGGAAAGACATTTTTAATTGGGGAATAAGGATTTTTTTTTAAAAAACAACCTGCATGTATCTTAGTTCTCTGCTAGGCTGATGACGTGACAATTTCTTAAGTTTTCTCAACTCTTTGGTCCAGTTGTGAGCAGGGAGAAATGAGGAGCTGGCAATTCTGGTAAGAGCAATGCCACTTGAATAGTGGTATATATATTCTTTTACTTCTTGACTTCTTCATACACATAATTTGCCTGTTTTTTGACAAATGAATTTTCAGGACAGTACTGCTCTGTTGGCACATCAAGGCTCATGAACACAGTACACCAGGGGAAATAAGAAACGGATTTTATTAAGTTTATTAGCAGCTAAAAACATGATACTTCAAGGCTGGAAGTAAAGTAATCCACCTACACAATTTGAGTGGAAAGAACATTTGGCTTCAACTACAGCTCATATGTAAAATATAAATCCAGTTTCTCCATTGGAAATCCTTTGGGGTCTGGTTTTACACTATCTTGATCAAACTAAGAATTAAAGTTCAAGCTGGCTTCCATTCCCACATGGCAATATGACCTACATGTTTGTATTAGTGGTGCTATTCCTTCCACACCTCTCTTCATATCAGTATTTCCCCCAGCTTCTCTTTTTTTGCTTCCTTTCCTTTCTTTCAAAGTTAAAATGAGTTTTAACACGATACAGACAATATATTGTGAAGACAATGGAAAAAATAATGCAAAAACTTATTACAGAAAGATCCACTTCTAAATGAGGTCCCACCTCTCCTCTACTAAGTATCACACATGGAAAAGAGAGTTGCTACTGGATGCAAATGAAGCAACAAAAGACCGATCATTTTTGCAAGAAAATTATGAAGCTCAATCTAGTTGCTATCAATCTAAACAACAGTGAAAATCACGAAACTTCACGGTCAAGGCCATATTAGAGAAATTTGACTTGTCAGAATCAGGACTTCTGGGTTCAGTCCTGTCCCAGATACCTGGTCTGCCTCTTGGGATTTCCTCTGGGCCAGAACATTTCCATCTGGAAAATGATCCCACAAATGGATGCTGCAAGGCTTGGTTCATATCCACAGAGATCTGAAGCTCTTGGATGACAAGAGGTATCTATATCTGAAATAATGTTCTGACACACCTACTACCTCCAATAAACTGTAGTGACTCGTACTGACTTTTACATTATTAGAAAACAGATGGGATTTATTCCCAGATGTCACTCTTTGTAGCTGGGGAAGCAGCAGAAAAGCAGAAGGCAATGTTTCTGCTGTTCTTACCACAAGGTTTACACACCAAGACTATTTCTCTGATGCCTTGCCAGCTGACTTGGACCTCTGTCGCTCAGCCAGAGCTGCCCTGTTAACAGTCAGGCAAGGTAGGCTGAGGTCTCTAATAGATCAGGACCCACGGGCAGCTCAGATCTGTTTATCAATGTCTCTTCAGGTTGCTCTTATTTGTGTGGAAGCCCAAAGCTTCCAATTATCATGGGATAGTATCGGCTCCAGTCAGAGGACATCCCTCATCGACTGAGGAAACAATGGCTCTGATAATCTAGTTCACTTTCCCCTTATTCCAACATGTGAGGCTTCAGTAAATACTGTTCCAGAAGCCACTGTTATGAGAAGAAGGGGGATCAAAATTGACAGATAAGTAGGAGACCACATCTGGATACCAAATGAGATAAAGGCAAAGAGGTAGTAGTGCCTGAACCGGATGCTTTAGCAGTGGAGCACAGGGACACAACAACAAACTCCTATTAATCACTTGCCCGTGTACAAGAGGGAGTTAAATCAGCTAATCACGAATGCCATCACAGGCTGGGTACTACAGTGCAGCTCAGAAAGTCAAACAGGTAGTGATCACTCCTTATCTGCAAGAGCAGCCATGTTTTAATATATGGTGCTTCACCCCACCCTTTTCAGAAGAGATTGATAAGCAAAATGATGAAGCTTTAATGAGCTTAATTGCAAATGCCTTATGTTCCTGCATTGTTGCCAAACAGCTACTTCAACATCCAGCAGTTTACTTAATAATTCCCCCCTCCTTTTCCCTACCCCCTCCAAGCTGGAGTAACGTAATTATTCTTGCAGCAACCTCCTCTTTCACTTATTTATTTCCCCCCTCCCCCGAATTACTGTAAATGGGTATCTTTGAAAGGAGGGTGGCAGGCAGCTTTTGGTACAGGGCTTACCAAGAAGCCCTCCATCAAAGGGGCCTTTGTGAGCATGCTCTGGACCGAGGCCAATCAGATCATCTTGCTGTCTGTCTCTGAAGAAAATTCGCCCCTGGTATGCAAGCCAAGCCAAGCGCCGTAGACAGGGTGACTGCACTCCTAGTCCAACCTGTCCTAGTTGAGTGAAAAAATGCTGAAGGGAAAATTACCTGTTTGGCTCCAGACTGAATTAACTTTTTAATATACAAGTATGTTTATTATTTTTTTCTTAAAAGTGCCTGCCTATCTAATATATTCATTAATGTTATCTGGTCAGTTCGCTTGAAATATTATGAAAAATGTGCAAATGCAATAAGGCTACAGTGCTTAGAGGCAAAGTAAGATGTATTTTCCAATTATATGACAGAAAACGACATTGTTATTAACAAATGACAGCACAGAGTAATCTCCTTGTGTTAAGGCTGGTGCAAGCTCGGATGTCTTGCCCCTCATATCTGGTGTACTGGGAAAAGTGGACCGCCTTGACACCAGCTCTCCCCATTCACTGGTCACCACAAACCCTCAACATCAAACCTAGCGTGACCCTCCCAGAGCCAGCTTCTAAACCCTGGCTCCTCCAGTTTCTCAGCCTCTCTTCCCCAGGAGACCCTCCTGCTTCATCCTGCACCCTCCCAGCCGAGGGGCTCTTTAGCCCAACACTCCTCTACTTCATACTCAGGCATCTTGCATTTTCACCATCCTTGAGCTGCTTCTCAAGTCTCTTAAGAGATTTGTCTGTACTAAGTGGGTTTGTAGAGGGAATGCTGAGAGCTCAGCTCCTTCTCCCCTTCCCTTGGGCTGGCTGTCTCCCCCAGCCCCTGCTACTATCTCGAATTCCTCCCTCCCTGCCACTTCCCCTCGCAGCTTCCTCCTGCTCCCTATGTGCTCTTGACTCTTTTGTTCCCCTTTTTAGAAACACCTTGTAAGTGCCAGACAGGAATTTCCCGACACTATGTCCCACGTTAAGCAAGTGATAATGGCAGAAACAATAGAGAATTATGTCAGTAGGGTGCCCTAACAAAAGAGCAGAATTTAAATGAGGACGCAGCTTTAGTCTTTGGAATTTGTCCACTATAAGTGACTCTTCTTCTTTTATTAGCATGTCTAGCTTAAGTGGAACACATTGTAATTTTAAATGGACAATAATAAAGAAGGATCATATGTTCTACTCTTACATGTGCACTTAACATTCCCTGGGGTCCTCTACCTCTGCCATCCCCTCTCTTTCCCCCACCACTTCTCTCCATATTTCTCACTATATTTAACTATCTTTCTTTGCCTTTTTTTTTTTTGCTCTCAGAAGAACCCAAAAGTACTAATCCAGAGATGTGCAAAATAAAAATGAAACAGAATATGCAACTACAACAAACTACTTGTGCACTGTACTTTCTCACAAGATGTTTGCTTTGCAAATACTATAGAAGAAAACTCAAATTACAGAATATATTTACAAAACCAGTTGATCTTAAACTCATCCTGGTTGTTCCTCTCTGAAAACTTAAATGACAGTCGGATCCCTACGTTCTCTTCTTAGTCATGGTTCAAGTAACAACCTGCCAGGCTGCCTTCCAAAGCTGGCCATCACCAAGGAGGAGCAAGGCTGCTTGAAAGTAGTTTCTTAAGCAGCCATTCCTTCCTATCACTACTCTAACAGCTGTGCTGGTGCCAGAGTTTCTGACTATATGCCAGATTTTGCAAACTAATCCAAGTTAAAACAACCACTGACTGAAGTCTGGTTCCTTGACAATACAGCCCCACAACCAGTTCTACTGGTGCAAAAGGTCACAGCATAGGTAGAAGCCTGTGGCCAATACTTCCTTACAGCACTACTGCCAGTGAAAGTTTCGCCCATGAAACTAAAGACTGTTTCCCAAATAGCTGTGCATTAAAAATCAGTTGACAGCTTTGTAGTGAGCTTTTTTGCTTATTTGTCTTCCCTGTAGTTCTTCACAAGCTAATGTAATCTGAAAACTGGGGTTTCAGAGTAAGTACCCAGAATAACAACAACAACAACAAAAAACTGACAAAAGAAATGGAGGTTGTGCAAGACAATCTCTCCAAGTCGAATTGCAAGCCTAGATTCAGAAGTGTCTTTCTGTAGCCTAGACTTTGGTTTTTAATTGTGATTCTGACGGATTCCTTGACCATCAACACAGCCCTTACGTAACCCATGCCTCAGTTTTGCCACTCGTTATCAAGCAAAACAAAGTTGTCAATGTCTGATGAAAGCACAGAAATTCTTCTGTGGAACATGCAATCCCATGCTAAGGGTTAGAGTTGTCATTATTGACAAAGACTTGGTTTAAAAAGAAAGTTCTGCTGTGCTCTTGATTTTCATTCATTGGACTGTGGGTTACAGCCAGGGAGACCTATCATTTTTTTTGCTGCACACATCACAGGCTCATTTTTACTTACTTTAACCGTGATCAGTTTTACCAGACCCTGATAAAGCTAAACCAAACACAGCATTGTTTTCCTTCTAGCAGTGTGAAAAAAGAATAATTTTTGCATAATTTTTTTTCCCCCCTTAAAGTCTACAATAGCTCCAAGAAGTACTTCAGATCAGGTAAAAGCATAACTGAATAATTTTAGTAGCCTTAAATCAAGCCGGCCAGTATCAATATGCTCTGATTTCTGAAGCACTCCTTGGAATTTTAAAGGGGCCTTTCTGGAATCAATCATTCTGGCACATCACACAACCAGGCAAAAACCCTCTTTCTTCCATGCACTAATTTGTCATAGAAATCGGTTCTCTTGACATTGTCTCCTGTGCCAATAGATGACAGTCGAGAGAATATATGTAAAAAGAGACATAGACTAAGCAAGCTACAGATAGTAGATTACAGAGTGAAGAACAGTCCAAAAAATTCTATATTAAACAAAAAAAAAAAAGAAACTTGGCTTCTCTTAGAGATAAAGACTTCTGCTCTATACGCTAGTTTTCCATTTCCCAAACGTGTTTTTTTTTTTCAAGGATGCACTACTTGTAAAAAGCAATATGATGAGTAATAGCTATTTCCCGTTAATTCTGCCTCCTGCAGGGATTTGCTCCGTGGTGTGTGATCTCATACGTTTAGCATCAGGTGAGGGCAATACGTCCCAACTGGAACCTGCTTACTCTGTAGCCCTGTACGTGATGAGACAAAGAGAATGGAAAATGCTCTTCAGCTTCCACTTGCTTGACACTGCTGATACAGAAATGAAGTTGATAATCTGAAGGTAGGATGCGACTCCACCAGCTGTGTACATGCTAGACTGTCACAAGACATGGCAACTACTGACCTGAACTCTGCTTTAGATTTGTCCTTTTTAATATTGCTTTGTGGTCTGGCATCAAACAGCAGTGATAATCCATTGGTTTTTTAAAGTCACTGGGCAAAATACCCTCCTGCATACTGCTCTCTCTGATTTACAGCCCTCAAAATGCTCAGCCACCAGAGGTTAAATTCTATAGAAGGAGCAGCACCCATTCCAGGACCTCCAAGCCCTACACCATGGACACATGTCCCCACGCTGTGGCTCCTTCTTGTTCAAATTTGACATCCAAGATCTCTAAGGCCCTTAAAACAGAGCCCATGGGTACTGTAAATACAGAAAGGAAAGAGCATTGGAGCTACAAGGAAACACCCATGGGAAATGTGGTGGCGCAACGTATCCCAAACTGTGATCCACACCTCATTAAAGCAGGTGAGCCTCTTTAAAGCAGCCACAGAGGCTGGCCCAGAACCAGGGTGCTTTGTGCCATCGGACCAGCTGCAGAAGTAGCAAGACTATTTTCAATCTTTTCTTTTTAAGAAGGTTGTGGATATTCATTTGGGGATATATGTTATACTTGTGTCCTGGAATAAGAACATGAAACAACTACATCTCACAAAACTTCTGCAAGATAAATTCCTTAACACCCCAATTTTAGTGGCAGAGACAAATGAAGTCAATACCAAAACCAAGATGTGCACGAGGAGCTCCTACCCCTGTGTTCAAACCACAAGGTAATTCCTCTCCTTTCAGGCCCTGATCCAGAGCAAATCAGTTGGAGTCCTTCTATTGAGTTCTCAATCAGCAGTGTAATCACTTTAGCATGTGTCAGGATTAAAACCAGCCCTCCAAATAAGACCATGTCTACACTGCAAATGCCTTACTGATAAAGGAATACCAGCACAGTAAACAGACAAAGCATTCCTGGGGCAGTGTAAACTTACCCTGGCAAATCTGCTCTTTGTAGTGGTATAGTGAAATCATCCCCGCAAGCAAAACAAGCACCATTTCGAGGTATAATTGCATCTACATGTGTAGTGTTTGCTCACTGAGAGGTGTCAGTCTGACCAGAACAGCTGTGCTGATAGAAATCTGCTGCACAGACCTGGCCTTTTTTTTTTTTTTTTTTTTTTAAATAAATGTTTTAAGTAATTAATAACAATCAACATTGACTCTCTGGTCAAAGTGGTATCAGTTTGTCTCTTTAGAGGTTTACACAGATTGGCTGATTTAAGAAAGAGAAAAGAAAGGAATTTAACATGGGTACATGGGCTTGTCTTGGCTGGTACTTAGAAGAGTGTGCAGCTATGGAAATCAGATATACTGTGTGGAAACACCATTTCTGGACACAAAGCCAGTCTTTGTGAGCTTACAGCTAGATTTTCCAAGACTCTATTCAGCAAAGGCCTGGAGTCATACCCTGCTAGTTCCACAGATGGAGGAAAATGGTGACGTGGAAGAGATCTCCCACACGGCCAGCCTCCCTCCAAGGCCGTAATGACACACTGCCTCTTGCTGCCGATACAGACATCTCTGTATCACCTTGTGCTTAGAGAAGTGAGAGGTGGAGATTGAAAAAAAAAAAAAAAAAAGAAAAAAAAAAAAGAAGAATACAAGGCATGTACAAGGAATACAAATATAAGCAGCCAAAAAGGAGGCAAAAATTCATCTGGGAAAATTATTTTGAGGGAAGACACTCTTCCTTGGATGCCTTTGAAAAACAAGAAAAATCATAGCTTAGCCTAGTAAAGTTTCTTTCTGCCCTTGGATCACAGTGTTTGCTCCTAATGCCATGTTAGGTACAATGCCTGTTTTGACAATTTGTTAAGATCCATTTAAATGGAACCAGATTTGACTTGATGATGTGAGATCTGATAAAATTATGTGAGGAAATCCTAATTTAACAACCAATCCCTTGAATCACATTTCCTTACCCCCACTGGAATCTAATTCTGATAACCTAATACAAACTCCTTCTTCCCTTTGCTATTCTGCATATTTCCAATGCAATCACTGCTCTGTCTGCTGAGTCCCATCTTCACCCCTGAATAGTCTGCTTTCCTCTGCTCCCTTCTGGACTCATTCAAAGAAGGGTGCACGATTTACTCCGTTCATGCTTTTGGCCTCCTTTTTGCTGGATTCTTAGCAGCCAAAAGGCTCATTTCCTTGTGATATCTTTGCAGTCACCATCTCTAATCCTTCATTTCCATTATGTCTGCCTCCTCTGTGGGTAACCTTGCTGAGTCTCCTTTATTTCATCAGCTCAAGACCAGTTCCATTTGCCTTTCATTACCCTCCACTGATTTACAACTAAGCAACCTCCTTTGACACAAGAGCTGGAGAAGACATCCCAGTGATGCTACCCTTGCCCCTTCTGACTCTGAAGCCTCTAATTCCTACCCAAGCACTGATATTTCTCTTTCTTTCCATACTGATACCCTGACCATCATTCTTTGCCAGCCAGTACTGCATAAATCATCTTTTCTTCCCTTGTTCCCAAAAGGAAGAATTAGTTAAATAAACAAACAGAACTGGAGCCTCGGCAATCTCTTGTTTACGACAGACTTTGCCTCCTTAGCTTCCAGTTTTACCAAGCTGTCCAAAATTAATCCGGTACAGACTACTTTTCTATTCCCATCGTCTAATCAGAAGGCTGTGCTTACTTGCTAAACAGCACTTCAAATTTTCTTCTTCAAAACACCACACTTCAGTCCTGTGTGAACCAAACAGCCACCATTCCCCGGCAGAATCACAGCTCTAACATCAGCTCTGGTGGAAGATGAAAAATGAGACAAGTGTTTCCTAGCTGTGCATACTTGAGAAAGAAATATGTATTTTCTTCCCTCCCTTTTGCCTTGCCGAGCATGTTGCAGTTGTGATGACATGTTGGAGGTGATTAGGCACTCGGTTTGGATGACACACATAACTTATCCATGTGGCCAGGGAAACCTCCACACAACACCTCCCATCCATCTCTGCAGATACTCCTGATTCCTACCCCAGCCTTCAACACTCAGGAAAGTTATTTATGCCTAAGTGAATTAGCTTGCTAACAATAAGTGGAGTGCAGTGAGCCAGCAGTTTTCTTCCACCACTGAGAAAATAAGTAAGGGGTTCTCATAGCTCACTACTGCTGAAAACAAATTGGCATGGCTAATTTTGGCCTGAGAAGTGTGCTAAGGATTCTCTACATTTCCCATACAGGTCAAGCTTATCAGTTCATGCTTGTTAGTGCAAAAATCTCTTTTCCTATCTTTGTTTCTGCCACTTCTCTTATCCTGTCACTCTCCTGGAGTAAGTGTACTGGCTGGGCACTTCAGTAGCCATTTTTGCAAACACTCTTATTCCATTACAGACAGATATTCACACATACACACAAATGACAGTAGATTTCAGTGTAGTCCTTATCACAGAGAAAGGACAAGACAGTCTAGTGTACCTAAATTGCATGCTGCATTACACAAAGATGGTCTATTTTTCAGCAGCCTCCCTTCTGGAAGACACAGGCAACACTTCAATTGAATCCTCTAAAAATTTTTTTTTCTTCATGTAAAGGACAGAGAGAGGGAGAAAAATAGTTATCCACAACGATTCATTACTGCAAAGGTAGCATTTGTAATTTCCTCTCACTTCTGAGCCTATGGGTCATGGACTTGACCAGAGTTGGAGTGTCCAGAGTTTCGAGTTTTGGGCTGTTAATCTGCCTCACCACGGGTGCAGCACACCAACCTGCTGACAAAGCAATTTCTTTTCCAAAGAACGGAAAAAGAAACTACAGGAGCAAAATGTGGCCAGTGATTTTGAAGGGAGATACCCTAATTCCACGGGATCGGGATTTGCAGGTGGGAGGTGGTTTACTGAGTTTTACAACTCCTGGGAAATTGGATATGTGCTGAATCAGACAGGAATGGGTCAAAAAGACTCTGCTGGACACAGGCTGGATTTGGTGCTGATCCAGCTACTGCAAAGCACTGCTGGAAGTCTGAAGGGAAAGGATGTAAAGAACTGGGAGCAGGCTGGAAAGCCCTGCTGGGAAGAGAGCTCTTCTGCATCCATAGGCACCTTAGCACCATGGGCAGCACATATAGTGAGGGATCTACAGGGGATGTGGAAGCTTGTTTTATGGTCCACTGGACCACCAGAGAAGAAGGAGAGATTGTCTAAACCTGCTCAAGTGAAGGTATACCAGAGAGGCAACATGTTCAAAATTTTTCCTTCAAATCCAAATCATTCTACGGGACATCTCTCCACTGAGTGAGTCAGAGGTGCTAACTACAGATCCCTGAGGAAAGAAGAGCTCAAGCACCAGACAAGGTGATTTTCTGAAACTGGTTTTAGCATGTCCTTGATCCTAAGCAATAATTTGAAGTCAAATAGTGGCATTTTTCCTTTTAAGTAAATTAAGATTTCTTTGAATGAATCTTTCCCCTGCAGCCTGTTCCCTCTCCACTACCGAGCTTACACAGACAGGGGCAGATCCACCACATGGCCGAGAGGGCCACAGCCCCCTGCCAGCCCTGCCTGTGGCAGGGACACTCCACATCCCATGCAGGAGCAGTTGTGCCATGCAGAGTCCTCACCAGTTCACCAGCTATTTTCATATTGCACGTTGGGCAAGTGAAGACAGTCTATCTGCACCCCACACTTACGATTCCTTGCGGTGGTTTCCTCATCTCATACCTTTCAATAGAGAAAATAATTGCTAATCATGCATGTATAACACAGGAGTAACTCATGGACATGACTGCTTTCCCATCAATACTCCTTTCCTTTTTTTCATGCCCAGGGAATGCCACCATTTGTTTTCTAGTGTAGATGTTGAAGTTTGCTAAAGAAAAAAGTATGCAATAAGTTTTAGTTGGCATGCAGGCTGATTCTGTGTCTATATGAATGCCATATCAGTATACTATGTGGATAATCTTAGCATCTTTGACGCTCTCCATTTCGGGGGGAGAAAGCACCATCTGCAAAACAGAAAGCAAGGTTCACTCCATGTAACACAGAAAAATTCAGTCTACAAGTCCACGGAGGAGAAGGGAGAATTAATAGCCTGCTTCGTAAGCCCCTGAGATGTTCAGAGGATGTTAAATTTCTCTGATAAGCTGGGGATTCCAATTCAGAGTATTTAACACTTCGCAATTCCCTGGCAAGCCAGCCCATTTGCACAGACCCTGGCTGCTGGGATTCCAAATCTCACATCAGACCATTTGGAACTTATTTAACATGTGTCACATATAACGCAAGGCTTGCTTCAGAAGAATAGGCAAATCACTTGTAAGTGTGCATTTACAAGATCAGAAGTCATGGAAACCATGCTCACTGCTTGTCAACTTATTCAGGGGAAATCGTGTAATCAACTTAACATAGCAGTTATCCTTTACCTAGAAGGTCAAGCTCATAGTTCCTGTATGTCACCACACTTGGCTATTAATCACTCAGGAGGAAATCCATCATTTTTATTTAAATTAAACTGTACAAAGTGGGGTTAAATCTGAATTCAGATATCCTCTCTTTTAGAGAAGCTGCAAGAGCCAGACTTTCTGTAGTTTAATCTCCATCTTTTGGGGAAAAAAAGAAAAAAAAAAAAAAACAAGAAAATGAAAGAAATCTGAGTGAAGGTTGCTAAACTACTTATCTCCTCAACACATGCTGTTAAGGAGACAGGTAGCTAAGCCATTCAACCCTCTTTCTCTCATCTGTTCCTCTGCTTTTCTGAAACAGTTTGGATCCTACACTGCATTTCTGCCACTGGCATTTTCTCCTTCTACCTTCTCTATTTCATCTCCTATGTGATTCATGGCAGCTCACGAAATGAAGGGACAAAATGACTGAGGGTCACATTACGATTAGACACGATGTCCTCTCTTGTCCAAAGCCAGAAGACGGCACTTACAGAAGACAATGTGAAAACTTTGTCATCCCAGTGTGATGCCTGGAAACACACTGAGTTCTTCACACTCCAAGAACTGTTCATCTTAAAGGCCTGTCTGGACAGTGCTCTAGCTCTTTAAATTAAAACTATTTAAATTCTGGAAAGACAAGATCACATTTTCCCCTGCCTGTCCTTCCAAAATCTCCTATCACATTATTATAATATTTTTTAATAAATATGCCAGAAAACTGACAATAGCTCAGTTCCCCCTCCCCACCACTGGTCTCCTCAGGTAGCCTTTCTCTACCTGGACTTTCCCTGCCATGAGTGAAGCTATGGCATTTTTGTTTTGAGACTCAGAATCTGCCACTTTGGGATGTCCCTCCTGTGTGTTAAGTTGCATCTGGTTACACTCCAGAAAAGCATCCTGCCAGGTCAAGAGTTTTTCATCCCTGGGAATTAATTATGAAAACTTTTCATCTCCAACATGTACGGCTACTTCTTATTTGCTGCCTACATGCTTTTCACTTTCCTGTTTTTAAACGTGTTAGAAATGGTAACAAAAGAGATAATCTGCCTTTGTGGGTATTCCCATAATTAGCAACACGCACATCTGGATAGAGTTTCAATAGTCCACTGTTATTCAAACAATTTGTAATCACACAGAGTGTGTAGTGAACCAGTAGAGCGGAGCATATAGCTTTTCATTATTATGTGGTATACAGTGCTCACAATATACAAATAAACTGAAAACCTGCAGCAGCAACAATGACACATTCTGTGTGGCCTTATTCACCAAACAGCCCTCTAAGAAGTCTTTATCAAAAGATCCAACACATCCACTAATTATTTGGGGTTGTAAGTGCCTAGGAAGTGTAGGAAAATCTTCCTGCCTCTGTTCAACATTCTAAAAACCCAAGTCCAGAAGCATTTATAAGATTTAAAAAATAAAGACTATAAAAACCTAGAGCTCAGAGCTTAGTTCTGTGGGTGCACAGCACCATGTAACGTGTAACGGTGGCCGATTTTACAGGATAAGTAACAATACACACCACCATAGCCAAAGGCAGGATCAAGCCCTTAAAATTTTATATTGTGATTTGTGCTCAAAGATTTGTTTCAGTCTGGATGCCATGACTCATATTCTCCGTTCCCGCAGTGCTTTATCCCCTCCATCCCCATGACCCAAGCTAACTGTTTATTAAAATGCTCTGGATGAAGATTCACTTTTTTAAGCCTAGTATTTATGGATTTTGTCCTGCAACCTGCAACTCACAGGTTGGAGTCCAAAATGACATGAATGGAACTGCTTCCACAAGGACCATGAGACTGGCCTGTCTGGACATGTTTACTGCAGAAAGAAGAGATTTATTCCTGCTCCTTGGCTGAAGCGTTTTCCTTCTAACGACAGACTGCCCAGATCTCCAAAGCACAGGACTAACTAGGAAACCCCTCCCCAGCTTGTCTGGCCCCTACACAGCTTTTCAAGCATCATACCTAAGCCCACACTGTACCGCCAGACAGTGCTGATCCACTTCTACCTGGTACTTCAGAAGTTTCAAAAGGTATTTCTACTAGTTGTTGACTACAAGACTTTATGTTAAAAATTTAATATTGGAAGAATGTACGATTCACTTATCAACACTGGTTTATGGAGTAACAGCACAGGGCTGTAAAAAATTCAAGTCTGAAATTTCTCCAAGTCAAGGATTGCAAAAGGAGAGCAGGTAACAGTGAAATACTTTATACAGAGACGGCAACTGTCAAGTGGGTGAATACAACTTCATGAGGATAGCCTGGCACTGTAAGTCAGCAGTTCTCCATGTGGCTCTTCTTGTTGATACTCTATCTGAATCAAGGAAGCAATTTCTAATCTTTATATCCTTTTGTTTGGCCATTTGCATAATCCAGAATAATACAACAGTAACTGCAGTGTCACTTTCTGCCCCCCAAAACCTGCCAGTCTAACTTTGCATCTTCTGCAGGTTTTCTGAACAACTCTGAGTTTGGATGAGCTTGAAAATGTTTATTTCTAGCAGGAGGACAGCATTTGGGTCCCTACCTGTTGTGGAGAGTCTTGGGGCTTTTGGTGACAAGACCAAAATAGAGACAGTATTGAGCTCTCCAGCTTTGCCTGCTGCTCTTGGATAAAGGATATTTCAGAGCATTCTAAGACTGGTATTTCCCCCCCCCCCTCCCTTCTCCAAATTCTGTGAAATGCTTTTTGATTGGTGTTATATACATCAAGGGTTGTTAAACTGAGTTGTAGTAAATACTCACATTGATTTATCCTTTTTAAAAAAAACCTGTGTATTTACATGGTCCTATTAAATAATATTCTTCAACAATGAAAGCTGATATTCACCAAAAAGGTGACATCTGCACATGGCACACATTCTGGCAGCACAAATCCACATGACAATTATCTGTGTGCTTTGACTAGCTCCTAGTGTTACAGATCTAGGTGGCATTGACAATAGATGCTTTCCAGCCAATCCCAAATACAAGGAAAGAATTTCTTTTCATATGTGACAACACATTCTTATTTCTCAAAGGTATTGTACAGCTACATTAATGCATGAGAAATATGTTGAGGTGATGAGTTGAAAAACACAACGAAGGTGCCAATCAAAACTTAGAATACAGACAAACACTGAAGAAATTCAAACCTACATACAAAAGCTGAAGCTCAAGGCTTCATTTATAAAAAAAATCATATAACATAAGAAGAGTTATCTTTGATTAAAAAATGTCACTTTTTTTTTTTTCTTATGAAATCCAAATAGTTTCATTTTTCAAAAGTAAAGTTACAATAAGCAACAAAATCTCTTGCACAAACTGTGCAGGGTAAGTTAATTTTGAATATAACTAAACAATATATCAGCAAAGTATTCCTTTCAGCTTCCTGGAGACTTGTATATTGCCAATTTATAATTAGTTGCAGATTTTCAATTACTTTCTAGCTAACAAAACAGTTTCATTTGCATTGTTTACTTGCCACTTAACTCAAATTGTACCCAAATTGGTTATTCTAAAATGTGACAGAGATTTTCAGGGCCAAAGCAAATTCTATATATTTTAGTGTAACAAGCATCTGTATTTCAGTCTTCAGTGATGAAAGTGTACAGGATTTGGCCAAAACTCAATCAACTCCATCACAATCTCAAAATGCCTCCTGTGCAATTTGTCAAAAGCAGATTTCTTGGCAACAACACATAAAACTACAGCAACGTATAATGAAGAACATAATCTCAGAAAAGACGCAAAGTTTGTTTTGTGTACTAATTGAAACTGGGAAACCACTGTAGGCAAATTTAAATTCGACAGAAGATCAAAGAAATTAACCATCAAAATATCATTCTGCTACTGTGATTAAATATAGTCCACCACATTCGGTTTCATTCTCGATAGCCTCACCCATCAGGAGCACACTAAATTCAAGGTGCAGAAATTTGGGGGTAGAGTGACTAATATGAGTGATTTGATTTGGTGTTTTGCAGTGCCAGGCAGACCTTAGCTAATTCTGTTACATGATACTCTTCATGATAATGCACCCTGCTACAAGATTTAAGAACTGGCTGTCTGCAGCAATATCCTGTGCCAAGAGATTCCTACTACCAGGGAAGAGAAGCATTCTCCACCCCCTCTCCTTCCATACATCCATTAAATACAGGTGACTTTTGACTTTCAGGATAGTAAGTGCAAGCCTCTGATTAGTCTTTGTTGTAGTACTTGTTCCATAGTTGATCACGTTTTCCTCCCCACATTAAATAATCACAGGTTTTAACTTTTTCTCATCCGAATTTCCTACTCATCATGTCTAATTGTTCTGAAAATTCTTCCACCTTTGCTAGATGATGGGGGAGGACACCTGTTATCTGGGCTAGACGGTCTCTTGAAGATAAGGACACACCCAGCATAGAGCAAAACTTCCCATCTCTTTCTCAGTTATTGCACCTGGAGGTGTCCTCATGGACCTGAGTGGGACGGCACCAGTGTCACTTGCCTGATGAGTTATGACAGATTCAGGGCTTACAAGTTCATTCCAACTGTATGCATATTCCTGTTGCATATATTTACTTTACCTTTTCTGAGACAAATCTTATTCAAAATGATGCTATCTGAACTAGTTTTGTAGTTATTCTACACTGCCTCCTTCTCCTCCCCAGTCCTACCTTAGGCTGGAGCTGTCTTGGCCATAGAGTGCCTCGATGCTGGCAGCAGCAGCAACCATTGCTAGCAAAGACTGACTCACCAAAGGTTGAACAAAACTTCCCAGGACATTTTAGATTGAAATTTGATTTTGTTCTTGGATTGGGGCTGGTGTGTTTCATGAATTGTGCTAGCTTAGATTAGGTGGTGCAACAAGCAGATGATGTTTTTTCAGGGGAGAAGCAGCTTTTGGGGGAGGTGTTATTGCTATCGTTCACTCTATTTCCCTGTTTCTTTTCCTTTTCAATACAGCATGACAGCACTAGAGCAGTCTGTATGATACAGATCCTTAATACTAACCCACAGTATTTCCTAGGGAATGCTACCTAATTATATTCTATGCACAATAGCAATTTAATAAAATATATACGTTAAAAAACCTGAAGTCTACCATTCCTAGCTCCACTCCTGAACACCCATTATTGTCTCCTTCTAGCAGTAAGAAATGAGCATTTAATCTTACTTTTAACTTTCAGTCTTTAAATCAGTTTTAAATCCATGACAAGACACTACATCCTACCCCATTGTTAGCAAGATTCCTTAATTGCCTCCTTTAAAAGACTTTATCCAAGCCTTTTGAAAGTTTAAATAAATTATATCCACTGGTTCTCCTTTATCCATTATTTGTTAACTATTTCAAAGAAATGTGACAGGCTATAGAAATCGTGCTGATTTGTCCCCATCACATTATCCTCATCTAGGTCCTTTATAACTTGATCTTTAATCATTCTCTCAACCATATTTCTTTACGCTGAGGTGCCTCCCAGGTTTATAATTTCAGTGATCACCCTTAACACCTCTTTAAAAAGAGGGGAATAATGTTGATCATCCCCCAATAAAACTTTTTTTTTTTTTTAAAATAACACACTGTCACCATTTGTTAGTTGCTCTGTCACCACCCATGGTTATGACCTCTAGGCTTGATTACTGCATCTAGATGTATTTGGGGGCAAATGTGCTAACTCTGAAAAATCTGCAACTGGTACAGATCATCAGCCCACCTTAGCAGCTGGAGCCATTGGGAGCACATCCCCATGGTACTCTGCTTTCATCACTGGCTCTCCACAGAACTGAACTCAAGGAACGTCTCAGTCCTGACATTCAGTACCCTCACAGGATGGACGCATGCTTCCACTGAATGCTTCCACTCTTGTCACACTGAACTACGCCCTTCTCTGAGGATCTGTTGTAGGATCACTCAGCAACAAAGATGAGGCTTGCAAAACTCAAAAGACAGTTGTCTCAGAGGCTGGTGCAAGACTAAAATTAACTTTTGCAAGAGAGGAAAGTAACCACAATACCGTGTCACTTTCTCAACAAACAGAAAAGCTTATTTCTTGAGTTTTAATTAATAATAGAAATAAACATATCCAGACATTTGTCAGACAGCGGATGGGTCACCTAAATAAGGAAGTAAGATATGTACATTCTTATTTAAACTTTAAAATGCACAAGGCATGCAGATGCTGTTTTGACAAGAGAGTGAAACCTAAAAACCTAGAGAGCTATTCTGCTCGAGTTTCCTCCAAACTCGTATCATTGCCATACAGATCCAATTATCTATTACAAATTAATTCTCCTAGTCCTTCCAGCACATTTTTTTTATCCCTTTGTCTCTGTCAGAACGCTGCTGTCACTACTTGCAAACAAAACCAATGGAGGAGGTATTTCCCCATTGCCTAGTGATGCAAACAAATAATCTAGCTTTTCTACACTCTCCTGCTCATCAAGCTGAACTGAGTTTGACAACTGGAATGTATTAATTAAACCCTTGCACATTTAAGGGGAAAAGAGTCACTCTGCCAAACAAAATGGGACAATAATGAGGACAGCATTGGAGCATCTCTACTGAAAAGTTGACATATTTCTAGACGTGTATTCCTTCACCCACCCATCCCTCTACCGGTTTGGTATGAAGTTCAGAAACACATATAACAGCAAGCAGCAGAGGAGGTAAGTGGGTGCAGTGTGTATTTTTAAATTTCTCTTACTGATAACATGAAGAATTGGCTGCTTTAAAAGAATCATGTATTATTTCCTCCCACTCTTCCTATGAAGGGAAAGCATAAGACTTAGAAAGAGGTCCACACGGTGCCATGCAAGTACTCGGAATCAAGGCCATTTTGATATTCCCAGGAAAGGCAGAGATTTACCATCACATATGGAATCTCAGCAATCCACTTTTGGGTTTTACATGTTAACTCCACTAAGGAGTGCCCCCTTCTTTTGTAGAGAAATATGCAGCCAGGGAAAGCACTGCTTGAAGGCTTGGCTTCTAAAAAAAATGGACCTTGGTGCATGACAGGAGGAGAGAGAATACCCAAAACTCCCTTTCCTCCTTTCTAGCCTATATGTCAAGTCACCAGTTAGTAGCTGAAAACCAAGCAAGCCCAGCTGTGGCAACAGCAGTGGTGGTGGCAGATGATCACCTGGAGTGATCGGTGCCATTGTCAGACAGCTATAAAGAAGAAGTCCCATCACCACATCCTCTACCAGCGTAGTGTGGCAAGGGTTTCCAAGGTTAGCCTGAAAGGGAGAGCAACACACCAAACACTTGGAAACAACTAATTGCTTGAGAGAGATTGTAAACTTCATAAGTAGGCCACACAGATCACATCTTTACCACCAACACGTTGAACCATTTATAAGAAAGTTTTCTAATTCTGCATAATTAAGTCTCTTAATAATGTAGATTTGAAGACTACAGAGCCACTGCACTTAAGGTTGATGCTATTTTAATTACATAGAGAAGACATAATTTGGGAAGAAGCCTTGCAGTTTATTACATTTACTTCTGTCAAATAACTTATAATTGTGTGCCAAAGTGCCTGAGAAAAGTATTGTGGTTTTTTTGCCTTTTTTAAACAGCTTATGCCACTCGAAAAGGATTACTTCCTTTGTAAGTTGCTGTTTCAACTGAAGGGTACCAATTAATTAAGCCATTTACATAAAACTGTCTTGGATCAGCTACCTACAAAGATAAAGGCTGAAATCTACCTTCTAATTGAGCAAATAAAGTTTTAAGAATAAATATATGTTGGTAATTATCTGTAATAAAACAAATTAGGAAATTTATCTGATAAAATGAATATGTCAGAAATTAAGACTAAATTCTTATCATCCAAACTGTATAAGGAACAGTCTGTCCAAAAAACATTCTTCTCATTTATCTTTCATTTATTGTCACATTACATATCCTTGTATCACTAGATGTCTTCCCATATCATATGATGCAAAATGAGGGGAGGCGGAAAGCATCTGTATTTCAAGGGGTGTGCTTATTCTGATTACATTTCTTCTTTTTTTCACTTTTTTTTTTTTTTTTTTTTTTATTTGGGGGTGGACGGGAGAGAAAAGAAAACCCTCTATTTTTCACAAATAGTCATTATACACAGCAGGGAATGATAAATGACATCATTTAGCAAAATAACCTGGGGTACTTTAAGACACACAATAAAAAGCAAGCTGTTTATTTATCTAACTAACTGTATGCAATTGTTATGAGTTCATAGTACACTAACACATCAAGTAAAATAAAATATGTGTGTCTTTTGTTGCGATAGTTTTAGCAGGAGAAACACAGCTTAGAGCAAAATCACGGTCTTTCTAGCATTTAACAACAATCTGTATCTTTTCCTCTATGCTTAAAAGGGGGAATTGTACAAAAACGTCTCACGCCAGTGGAGAAAGAGATCTACACTGGAGATCTGCATTGCTACAGCTACAGCAGCACAGACAGACGGACCCCATGAAAAATAATTTTTATGTTCAGCCTCTAGCACAGAAGGTGGTTTCTCATCCTCCACCTGTGTGGTGGCTCAGCTGATTAATGGTCTGACTGTGACAGCTGTTACACATGCAAAACTTGCACTGAAGCGAGTGGTGGGGTTTTTTGTCTGCATAATGACTCGAGGACACAATTCCAAGTCATATCACACGTTCTGAGTCAGGTCTCTTCCTTTCCTAATTATTGCATTTTTCACTAATGGATGGGATACATTTTCTTCCAATATATCCCAACCAACTGTTCCTGCCACACATAAATCAAGCTTATAACACTAAAAATTTAATTTAGAGAGGTTTCATATTAAAGCTTGCTATCACTGTCTCCAGGCAGAGATTCAGGATCTCAGGAGCACCTGAGATTGTGCATTACACATGTTGTGCCTGCACTCACCAAACCAGATCTAAGACTTACGAAAACATTTATGTATACAACTTGGAGTACTCAGTGGGAGTATGCATCTGCATCACAATAAGCACAATGGTAAGTATTCACAAGATCAGGGCTCAAATCAGCAAGAGATTTCATACCGCAAACAGCCCAATCTCCATTCTTGCTACTGAACAACAATAGCACATTCAGTCAGGACTACTGGGTTTCTACATCTGGAAACAGAGCTGAGAAGGTTTGCTCTTCAGGGCAGAGGATGGCCCTTCTCCTGGGCTTATGTAGAGCCTCCAGGCTGTGGGCAGTCCCTAATCCAAATAAACAAACACCTGGAAATAATCATTTAATACTACGTCCGCTGTCTGATCCTTGACTGCAGTACATCAAAACTTTAAAATGTGTTGTAAAACCACCTAAACTGAGTTACTGAACTAACCAAAATTGTCTTTTTTACCTTAACTATACAGCAAACTTGCTCCCTATGTACAGTTCCACCCTCTCCACGTCCACAGCTGAGTTACTGCTGGACTTCCAACAGTTCAGTGCTGGGCTTGCACCTCCTTGTTATGTCTTGCTTGCAGGGGCTTCCCAGCTGGATCTGCAAGATGTAAACCCGGTGCCCAACTCCTCTTTCCATGGACTGATGGGATTTCCCACCAGAAGAAAACTCTGGAGTCAGCTGGGAGGGATGGCAGCGAGCCTGGGCGAGGCTCAGAGGAACGTGTGCGCGCGTGTTGTGCGTGGAGGGCGCAGGCTGTGATAATCAGGGAGGAGAGGCCAGTGCTGCAATAGCCTGAGAAGAGGTGAGCTGCCAACATCAACGGCTCACACGTCAGAGGAGCTCAGTCACTAGTCAGTGACCAGGAACTGGTAACAAGAGCCGCTGGCTCCACATCAACTCTCGTATGAAATCAATTTCAGAAGCTTTCAGGTACCTGTTCTAGTGATTTCTTCAGCTCCAGTCTAAATATAACACTAGGTAAATGTGACAGGCATTTATGAACACATTTTACAGACAAAATAGGGTCTCTCTTGCCCTATTTTTACACATATTTCAAGGAAACATCACCAAAGCGGATATAACAACAGAGAGAACTGCATAAGCATCATAAGCAAAAATGGAACACCTTTAGATATACACCTTTGCACAGTGTGCACACACATAAACCAAAGCACAATACACAGATGGAAGTGCACAACAGAAGGTGTTATCCATGAATGTACACAATGGAGAAGGAAATATGTCACTTCTTGATCAAATCTTTAGCAGTAGTCTAAAATCACAGTAAAATATGATGTACAAACCTATAACAATCCAATTCTTTTGCGCTTATTTTTCAAACAGTGCTTCAGAAAATCCATTTGTATTTCATAACTTCTCATAAAATTGAAAGAAGGTGTCACCCAGGTAGGTTTACTGATCCCTGGCTTAACAAACATTATGCAGGCTCTCTGCCTCTATGACAGTGCACTACCACCTACTAGAAAGTAATGCTTTCATTTTACGTTCAGCAAGTAAGGTACGAGTACAGTCACTGCAATGGGAACCCATAAATGCATTGTGTGTGGTCATGTTGTGACAATGGAAATAAATGGCATATAAATCCCTTTCACTACATTACAAATACCGCAACACGTACCACCATCCTTCCACACTTCTCTATCCAGCCTGAATCAGTTACTGCTGCTAACATGATTAATAAAACACAATTTGGTACAGAAGTTACATAGTTTCACTTTCACCAGGAAGCTCTTTTACTGTTCTTCAGCTCTGGTTCTAGAAAATGGCATCGCTTTGCAAAATGCTCAGGGATGCCTCATCTACGGGAGATACCATGCTGAATAAACCTCTACATTGGTTCACTGTACGTGTGTCAAAGTGAAATTTCTTCTGCCTCTAACAGCAAGTGTCTTCTAGAAGAAACAATCCTAGCCTGAGGAGTTATTCAAAGGGTAAATGATGTCTATGGTCAAAAAGAAGGTCTACCTTTAGAAAACCTAAAACATTCTCCTTTGTAGGAATGTACTGATTTCTAATCTCAAGATTGATTTGAACAAGAGAAAAGAACTCCACCAAAGCTGCATTTTTTGCAGTCACATCAAAAAATTAAGACCACTGTTGCACACAGGTAAGGCTGGATCTCCAGGATGGTTCATTTCTCTGAAGTCTACCTAGAAGGCTGGCCATAGGTAAACAATTCAGTTTTAAGGAAATTTCCATTTTCCTAGCACCTGGATCATTATCTAGATAGATCTATTAAGCTACAGGAAGGAGATGGTCTTACGAAAGAAAGATCATTAGCTCTGAATTGCTCATCCCACTGCTGCTGTTTTGTGATGCAACAACCTTTGGCATATATACTTGAAACTACGGCACACTTGTCTTCTTTAGTGTATGTAACGCTAACAGAGGCTTTCTAGTTAATGGATCTGGAAGCTGATTTCATTTATACTCCTAGAACAGGTAGACAGTAGTTAAAAAGTTGCCCCATTGCCTGTACATAAAACCAAGTTTGAGAAACAAATTCTAGAAATGAAAGTAGAATTCAGTTTCTACTTCTACTTTGCCCCAGATCACTTAGACATGATCTCATTGACAAGGATCAGAAAGAAAACACTGTCTCAACTTGCCAAGCCTGTGGCTAGAAGTGACATTCTGAGTTTGATCTTAAGTAATGATCCCTATGTAAAAGGCTGTATAAGTTATTACTAACCCCTTGAGCTGTCCACGCTATAGATGGAACCATCATACACTGTTTATTTATTTGGATGAAATTCTGCATCAAAATATTTACAGTGACCTGGCAAGACACTACACGGATGGATGGTTTAGATTTGCCACCGATCAGGCAGATTTTCTTAGCAAGTGATGACTCTCAGAACGTTAAAACATATGAAACTACTTATCAAAAACCAAAACATAACACAGATTTTATTTCTGATTTATTTTTTTAACTTTAAGAACAGCATATAAAGAAACAATATTGCAGAGTCTTAATTTTTCATCTATCTATCCCTAATTATTCCTATATTTTATCCTCTGCACATGCCAAAGATAAAATAGAAACGTAATTAAATGAAAAAGCAAGGAGGAGATGTCCTGAACCTAAATGTGTCTAAGATAACCTAGTTTTTGGAATCCAAACAAACCTCTTTTTAAACATTTCTTCTGCAGCGTTCCTCACTTGGAAGCATCTTCATTTCCACGTGAAAATCAGAAAATCAAATCCCTGACACCAATGCGACTAAGACCTCAAGAGCTTTTCTTCCTTAAAATGTACAATCATTTCTCACTAGCTGACACTAGCTGTTGACCTGTGAGATTTGTTATCTTCGACATAAAGTACACAAAAAGCTTTAGAAATTCCACATACAGGACCATCTGGTTAGTGTTACCCCATTTATTCCACTCTTTTTCCATGAAATGTTTGAACCAGAAGTATACGAAACACTAATAATAAGTAGAATGTTCAACAAATGTTAATGACTGACTATAACTTATCACATTTTTCATTCTGAATTCCTCATGGAAGCAATCCATTTGTTTCTAGAAATCTTCACCATTAGAGAATTTTCTCACTGGCCTGAAGAACTGATATTTTTCCTTTTCATAATACTTGCCAGTTATGTGTGTTTAGAATTCAAACACAAGGAGCCAAAATGGCATACATTTCACTTCTCCATCCCTTACGCATGCTTAAGTCCTGTGATAGGACTATGCCTCCATTGATTACTGTGTTGAATAGGGAAAGTATGTGTTGGTTTTCAAGTGCATAGAAAACAATGTTCTGTGCAGAGGCGCACAAGGTCATTTTCTAAAGTTCAGACATGGCAATGAGCTGGAATCCATTTTCTCATCCGAGAAAATTTTTCAGGTGTTCAAAAATTTTCCAAAACCCATATCCGCTTGCAAACCAATTATTTTTGTATGATAAACCAGAAAAGAAATGGGCACACACTCATCCCACTCACAAAAGGCAACAGCTCCATAATTACCATGCTCCCCTGTGATCTGAAAGATCAAGATCCGGTTCCCTAATTCAGACTGAAGACTCACATTTCCTACATCAGCTGAATCTTCTGTCTACTGACCATTCCAGGGAAGGTGTCTCTGTTTCTCCTGTTGTAATTATTAATTTCCAAATCCAAGTTATTCATAGCAGTTATTCACAGACATTTGGATCCACTCCCCACAGCTCCCCTAGACACAGCCACATGACTGTTTGGATGGATGAGAAAAGGGCAATGGACACTAAGTCTGTATATATCTCTTTCTCTCTCCTTTTGACCAGAAGCTCCATCTTTGTCAAATGTAGTAAGAAAGGGCACAGCAGCAGTGTTGTGTGCTTGACACTGCGTGGGGGCTAAAAAAAATCTCTCCCTACCTACGCTGAAGTGCCACCACGCTCATTTGTGCACGTAGGTATTTCAGACAGGATCCAGATGACTCAAGACTTTCCAAAAATGAGAACTGAACATTGGGCATACCATCCTCCAACCCAGCGCTCCCACTGGACTGAAAGCCAGAACGTTTCCCAGCCACTGACTTGGGGAAACTGATATGTCCCAACTCAGCTTTTTATTCTATTTTCACATTTGCAATAAAACCAACAAGTGCTAGATTCCCAAACCAACAGAAACCCCTTATTGAGTCTACACACGTAACAAGAGGAAAGCAGGAACAGGGTGATGCATGTCTTGAGAAAATTTTAAGAAACTGAAGCTCCTTTCATTTCATCTCGGGTTCATCTTTTCAAACACTATTATACATTAAAGAGCTATAATGAATTTTGTCATGGGTGGGGGCTTGGTTTGAAGCAACAATACTACATGTGATTCAAGAATAATCTATTGCGACCTATAATGCCAGTATGCCAGCTTTTTAAAATTAACTGACCACAACTAGCAAACAGCTATTAACATGGTGACTGTGTGGGGATACAAAGATATGCAGTGTCTGTGCTGATGAACCACAAAGTATTTTTAAAAGACGAAAAAATTAAAGAGGACAGCCTCCCCCTCCCCAGCTGGTCACTAAGACAATGAACTTATTCAATTTTTACAATCTTTTGTGCTTCTTTATAGGAATATTCCACTAATTTCCAAAATTATAGCTGGTGATTAGTTCAATATGATTTGTGCACTAAACAAATGTCAGTGTTCACAACAGGGCTAAGCATTATACTAAATCAGTTATTAATGCACTCTTGCATATATGTCACATGTCAAAACCTTCATATAGCTTTGAAATTGATGATAAAATCCTCTGTAAGTGTGTACAGTAATAAGGCCACCCTGACATTGAAACATCCAGACACAGCTTACTATTCACTGTTACATTCATCCATTCAGTGGCACTGACATCAACCTTTTCTGTTTTCCTAACAAACTGCAGATGTGTCTTTTGTGCAAGAGGCAAAAACAAAAGACTTAAGGAATGACCTTCAACATAGCAGTATGGATACGAGTTGGCAATGGCCACACCGGCAGTAGTGCTGGCTGTGCTCTTCCCAAGAAGGACGGATGCACCAGTGCATCCCACTGGTCTCCAGTGGCACAAGAGGACAGAAGTGATGAGGTCAAGCTAAATCCTTGGTCTCCAACCCAGGACAGAATTATGCTGCTATTGTGCTAACAGGCCAGTTCAGATCATCTGCCTTTCCATCAACAACAGATGGTTCATATAAGAATACAGCATATCCTCAGCATGGCAATAAGTTATGGTCTTTTTTTTTTCAGATTTTGATGAATATGGTTGCCTAAGGACAGATATGTGCTTTGCTATAAGACTGTCTGGTAGTAAACACCCTTTTAAAAAAGCCATGATTTTTTTTCAAAAGCAAATAATGAAACATGCACATCTGAGGACATAACAAAAACAGTGCTTTTAACAGACTGAGGAATCTGTAAAGCTGAATTTTAAATGATTATGACAAATCAACAAAGCAGTGAGTCCATTCTTGGAATAATTTCTAAAAATGCAAATGAAGAAGAGACCAGTGACTTTTTTTTTTTTTTTTTTTTTTTCCCCAGTAGGAAAGTATATTTTGTCCTATTTCTTTACAATAAAGAACAAGAAAATTCTTCTGGCTCAGGTAATGTAACTGTTCACCTCACAGACAGATGCTAGGCTTAAAAACTTTCTAGTAATAATTCCTGAGTTTCAGAAACCAACTGTGAGGAGTTGGTTATGATGGGGATGCATACAAAGCCATTGCTACAATGCCCCTCTTCCTTCTGCTTATTGAAAGAGCAGCTTTGGAAAAGCTTGAAGAATATTTTTGATACCAGCATTTTCTTTGCTCATCACTTTGACCATTGTTACTCCTCTTTGCTGTGGTTTCCCTTTTTCTGTTATATAAACATAATCTACTTGCTTTTTCTTTCAAAGCATTCTCACCCTAATCCCCTCCCAACCTATTCTCATTCATTTATTCCAGAGGGGAGAGCTCCCACCTCCAGTCAGCCCCTGACAGTAGGCTCCATCACCCATTTGTTACCTTTTCAAGCAAGGATCTTTGTGCTTTCTCCCCTGCTGCCCCCATGCTTGGGTAGAGCTCCTTGTTCATGTCCACAAAGCTGCCTCGTTATCCTCCTTCAAATCCCCTCTCAAGCCTCCTCTTAACTCTGATGCCAGAAAAAAAAGCTTGACAATGGCTGTGCTGCTGCAATATTGAGCCCACTACCTGTGAAGCCGACCTTCTTATTCAGTCCTCCTGCTTCCCCATCTGCTTACATCCACCTGTTGTCTCCTGTCATTGGCTTTAAAAGTTATCACAGGAGAAAAGGCTAAATCAGCTTGAATTACTCTGCATTTGCTGAGAACGCATATTCCTGTCAGCTGACAGGAGGCAACTTGTTACCCTGAGAAAATATCTTTATATGCCTCGGCCATCTGGATGTAAATTCCCTGGAGGGGGCAACTCTTTGCTCTGTATTTGTACACTCCCTAAGGGTCCTGGTCCTAGCTATTTCATAGAACAACAACATTGCTAGATATATAATAAGGATTATGTTTGCTCTTCTAGATGCCTACTCGTGTGTGTTATCATAGCTTGGGAGCCTGAGTACATGGACAGAAGACAGAAAGTTTACTAAACAGTTGAATGAAATATGGATCAGCCTCTCAGAGTATTGAACATATGGCCTATATTTAAATATGACTAACACACAGGCAAAATTCTGGTCTAATAAATATTTAGCAAGTTGGGTGATAGACATATACAGCTACAAACTACCTGGTTACCCATCCATTAATACAGTTACCATGAGTAGGGGGGTTAAAAAAGCTCAACTTTAATAGCAACATCATCTATCTCGATCAGGTTGCTATTCCCACTGCCTCCTCTCCCACTCCACTGAACAAATAATCAAGCAGCATCACCCAGTCTAAACAGCTTCATAGGCAGGATTCAAACTTTTAGCTACTGTGAAATCATCTTATTCATAAACCCAGATTTTATTTTAGAGATTAAGTGGTTTTTTTGAGTGATGCTAAAACAGAGGCGGATTGGTGCTGTACACGACAGGGAAGAAGACTTCCTCTGAGTGGGGAAATCAAGTCTCTGAGTAGTTCAAAGTACAGGAAAAACACCTTTGATTGAAAGAATCAACCCAAATTGCAATCTGCCAGTTAGTTAAAAAAAAAAAAAAAAGGTATTTTTACTCTAAAACTATATACACAGAATTCAAAAGCAAAACTCTCAACCTTTGCCTTTGTGCTTGCTTATTGTCTGAGGGTGAGGCTTGAATTATTCTTTGCCTAAAAATCCCATCTAGGAACGTGTGGGATCAGTCTCTTCCTTGTTTTTTTTTTTTTAAAAAAACTTTTACAAGTGGGAAAAAACCCACAGAGGCTGCAGGGTAATGCTTTTCATTAACCGGAACACACAGTTTCAGAAGTAAAACTGCATGCTTTTTCTGGAAATAATTAACAAATTATTGTATATAATTTTTTAAAAATTACTCCCCAGATAATGACTTTTCTGTTTCTTTACACCAATGAATATTGCCAACCTGTTTGTTTTTAAGAACAAAGAGAGAAATCCAAAGCCCATTGCTGCAAGCCATATTTCCAATCCCTATTTTCTGCGTAGTTTTGAACTATAAAAAAGAAAATCTCTTTCTAAAACTTAATATAGTAAAATTAGCATGACCAAAACAGTTTCAAACCCCAATCTTCAAATGAAAGTGCAAAATGAATTTGAAACTGCAAATGAAGTAACATTTGTTTTAGTGAACATCAACTTGTACAGATAAGATTATTTACACAAGAGCTCAAACCATTTTTTCCATCTGTATTATTTGACAAGATGGATCCAAAATTCAAGAAAAATAAAATTGAATAAACAAGGGTATCTGTATATTTAAAAATCGATTTCTTTTGTTACTCCACCTAATACTAAATCAGCACAATGCAACTGCCATTTTAAGGAAGTCTTACAAAGTTTGAATGAGCAAGTGTACTTCATTACAAAAGATAAAAGTTTCTTCTTCCCCACAGTGAATACAGGTAATTTCAGAAGCTGTGGTTTATAATTATTCACGGCTGAAAGGCTTTTAAAAGGTCCATATTGAAAACAGTGACCCCCAGCTTCCCCTCAGAATGAATGGAGGTAAAAATTCTCATTTTGTTGGAATGTTGGTTGATAACTGTTAGGCAAAACATGCATTTCTTCATTACAGTGCGGTCTGCAGGTTCATTTAAATAACAATATCATCCAGCATAAAAGTCACAAAAGAATTATCTGGCAATTTCAATATGTTGAAATGTATTATTAGTGCTAACAATGGGCACCTTGAGTAAATAAATGAATGTCTTTTATTGGGAGCATTACTTCCGATTATTTAGCTTTATGGAATATCAAACTTTATAATTCAACACCTTGGTCAAGAGTATTTGCTTGTGTAACTTGTGAACTAGAATTGACATTTTTAAATGTCTCTCCAATTTCCTCTTCCCTTCCCCACTGTTCCCAGGAAAGTAAAAAAAAAATACATTGCCCAAGCAGAGGGAGCAGTATTTTGCCCTTTTGTACGCTAAAGAGCCACCTTCATACTGTTGTTATTTTTCATGCAAAAATAAAACCCAAATCTGGAAATTAGATTTTTTTTTATTTTTTGGCAAAAGATATCAACCCGAAATCTATAAATTATATCAACAGTATACAAAATGCCTCAACAGTCTTTTCTGACCTGAAAATCCCACAGATCTAACAGAAAAAATTAACATTTTAGAATCCTCAAGAGATGCCAATCCAATTCATTACCATATAAGATATAAATTACAGCACAAAAGGCATACAGCCTCTGGGCTCCACACAGTGTCCAAAAACACATGATGACTGCAAGTGCTCTCTTAGGAAGTGTTCCCATGGAGTGTCTTCACATGGCTCCAGGAAGAGGAGCTGTGCTGGTTACCAGAGCTCTCATTGCACTTGACTTTGCAGGGTTCCAGACTGCTTACGCAGTTTTCAGGGTGGAAACTGAGGCTGGCTCCCTCACCTCTTTTGGAGAAGGGGTGCTCCCCCTTTGCAAGATGTTTCTGCCGCTTTGCAGAGCTGATGCCACAGAGTGGTTGGCTCAGTGCAAGGCTTGGCAGTTGAGTTTATATCACCAACAAAGGCTAAGTTTGATTTAAGCCTCTGGTCTTTGCACAGAAATGACTGAAGCACACCCCCTCACGTTTCATTTTGTCAGGTCTGCGGTAGTGGGTGGTAATCTCGGGTGGGTGGATGGGATGGACAGCAAAGAGATGGTAATGTCTTATACACCATGGTGAGATTCCTTGGAGTGTATCTGTCAATAGCCCACATCGACTGGGTTTGTCAGTCACTCCTTCATACCCAAGGTATCCACTTAAGAGGATACCCAAAAATAAAACCCCTCACATGAAAATGGCAGATTCAGTTTGAGCATAAAGAAAGACAAACTTTTCCTGAAAGACAACAAATACAACCAAGTTGTGAGGCATGACTTGTGCAAGCACATTTATACCACTAACAGAAAGACGATCCTAGAAAGGGATGGAGACTGCTGGGGTATGCTGAACCAGACAGCAGCTTTAAAACATGAATATACTAAAATGATCCTTTTTTTTGTACCCATGTATCATGGATGCAGTTTGTAGTTCAGGAAGACAAAATTTACTCATTTTCACACATCTGCAGATAAAGAGAAATACAGCTCTGTTTAACATCAGCTATATTGTTTTCATGTCCATACATGGCCTGACACAGTATCAACCTCAAATAACTGCAGAGTTTGTAACGACTGACAAGATGGAGGTCACTCGTGTAATTAAGGCAGCATATTCAGATATCGGAAATGAAGGTTCGATTCTAAATGTTGTAATGTGTTTTCTGCATCACCTTTGGTAAGTTATAGTCTGTGCATCTGCAGCGTACAGCAGAGATAACGCTACTCCTTTCTCCCATTCTTTGTCTTGACAAAAAGATTATTAACTCATCAGTGCAGAGGATTTCTCTTAATTTGTGTTTATACAATAATTTGTACAACATGGCCCTAATTTCAGACAGAGACTCTGTGCACCACTATACTTCTAAATAAAGCCTGGCTAGATTTCTTCAAGTCCACAGAGCCAAATTACAGCAATTCATTTAAACAAATTGAAGAAGGACATATAAAGGGATGGAACATGTGGTTAGCAAGGAGTTTCTTGTGCTGTTAATCCAATTCCAGGGTGAGAGCTGGGAATATTCTTTACTAAGTAAAGCCCCTAATTATGAAGATAATCTACACAGAACTGCTGAGGACAAAAACAACGAACAAGTGTAACAGTTAAACTATCTTTGCTTTTATAATTGGCTCATATCAAACGTCTGCTAGATAAGTCTATAAACTCACAATCACTGGACCAGAAGCACTATACTGTTTTTACACGATAGGTCAATGCCATCAACATCCTGTAGCTAAAAGTATTTATAAATATTACACAAGTGCTGCAAGGAGTAAATAGCAACAAATCGTAGCAGCTTGTGAAGTCTCCAACATGTGATACTGAAAACCCAAAAAGCAATTTGGCACTTTCACATGCTGGCACTAAGCACAGCCGAGTAATGTGTTTCTACAGCTCTCATTCTATACATGTGTGATCTCACCCTCAGGTCTATAGCCAAATACAAGAAAAGAAATAAGGGGGAGCTGCAGAAACATGTGAGAAAGAAATACGAAATAGTAGACCATTCTCCTGCCCCTGTTGCTATGTGGCACACAGACAATGTTAGCAATGGAAATTCTGATACAGGCAGCCAAAAATTCAAAGAGAAGAAGAATCCAAGCAGCAACAGACCTGCAAAGCTCAGGAAGATCCTACAGCCAGACTTACAGCCTGTCTTAGGTTCCCCACACAGATAGGTCTCATCAAGCATGTAATGTTTTTTCTTTTTTTTTTTTTTTTTTTTTTCTGTAAGTATAAAAATGGTTAATTGCTCCTGACTTCAGCATATTTCTGATCTAATGTGCAAACTGCCAGACAGTCCCATACTAGATAGCGATATAATCGAAATATTGGAAAGGGTTCTGATAAAGTATTAACTTAGTGCTCTGACCAGTTATTAATGGAAGCTTTCTCAGTTATTACAACCATCATGTCAAAACTCAAGCCAAAGGAATTTACCCAATCTCTGTCCAAGGAATGTAATACACATATGGTAAAGATTTAACGTATGTGATGACTGCTAGGCAAATGATGTTTTTATTGTTCAAGAAACAATGGCATATTCAAATCCTGTATAAGTAAGGAGTGAATAATGATGTTAGATCACTGCACCATGAGGGAAACACAGACGAAAAATTTTTTGCAATATTTGTCTCTCTGTGAACAAAGTAAAATGATACGGAGGACAGGCAGACCATCAGGAATCAAATTGCTTTCGGGAGGAGGAGGGCTGGCATTTTTTTATTGCTAGTAATTTTCTAATGAACTGTTGACAATCACAGATGTTCTTACACCTCAAACAGCTGGGGTTCTCAAAAATTCACCATGTGGCCAAGCGTCACATTTTAACTGGCTTTTACCTGCCTTTGCAGTTCTGATTACTCAGAGTAAGCCAGTGTTTTACATTTTTGTTGTTGGTAGTTGCTGGCTAAATGAAACAATTTTCACACAGTAGTAACAGTAGCTTGCCTTTGCCCTGTTGTACAGGGAAACACTGCAGCTTAAAACCAGGAGTAAACCATGCATTGAACAATAAAATAAAAGGCATCTTGTAAACAGCAACAACAGAAGCAAGCAAATTTCCTAGCTGGGAAGAGATACACCATTCTTCACTCAGCTCTTTAGGAGCATCATTAGAATGTGTACAAAACCAGCAGTTTTCCACAGCCTGCTCCCTTTTTTGGTCACCAAAAAAGGCAATTAAAAATGGATTTGTAACCAATTTTCAAACCATGAAATTTTGACAGAAGCAATGATACAAAATTTAAGGTAAAAAATAAACATTAAGAATTAAAAAAAATTGAACCTGCTATCAGACAATAACAATTAACCATTTCTCTGAGCTATCGGGATCCTCTGGTCTTTTGATTGCAAATGAGAGCATTTACTGAGAAAGCTGCTAGAATGGGACGTAAAAGGATCCTTATAGTCACTGCTCTAGTTTGATTTTCTGAAACAAATTAGAGTAAATTCAGAATTGCCCTGGATTACACAAAAAGCCAGTTTATATGAGTCTAAGAAATTATTTGGAGACTTTTACCTAGCTGCATCCTCTGCTTCAAGGGCTGAATAACTGCTATACATCTTTCCACAACTTCAGGGTTTCAAAATGCCTTAGCTATTTCCCCATGACTGATGATGATTTTGATAGAAAACAAAACGTGAACTTTTACATGGGACTTTTTAGAGGCTGATTTTTAGGGGAACTACGCCAATTTTTAACAGTTTTCGTCTACTCTAACAAATCCTGGTCTTGTTAGCTAATGCTAAAAGAATACCAGTATGCATGAAGTGGTACCTCTTGAATCTTCTCTCTCAAATAAGTTATTTCTGAACCTGATAACATCACCTGAAACATTCTGTCTTTTCACGACCTAGCAAAATGGCTGGTATTCTAAAAATGTGTTTATTTTCAAATTATGTGTATGTGGTACTTTGACATGTTTCTAAAGATCTAATGCAGAAGTGATGTGCTAATAATGACAACAGAAGTACCTGTAGACACCCTTCATTTACAGATTTCAAATTTAAGATCTCCCAACACTTTGTGAGAATTGTCACCTTCACTGCAATAAAACCAGGAAAAAAAAATAGCAGAACACACATTTCATATAGTGAAGAGAGAAAAAAATGTCCTGCCAGATTACGTACTCTAGTCTGGTGTTTTATTGCTAGATGGCACAATCCAGTTCTCTGTTGTCAATTAATGCATTTAAAAAGTAAAACAAAGCAATTAACTACAACTAGTACCTTAGAACAGGGGTTTGCCCCGTCCCAGTCCTCGTAAGAGTTCTTCTGATGACACCTACTATGTGTTTTACGTGCACATTACTTTCAATCTTGCAGACTAAACTAGAACAGACTGCCACACTTGTGGTTCTTCCCATATGGAAACACTGCACCTAGTGTCCCCCTTACACAAGCAGGACCGTGAGGCACAGGGGCTGCTGGCCCAGGACCATGACTAAGGTACCACTATTGCCCAGTAGCTCAGGGCACCCCAGTGCCCAGAGCTCCCATCTGATTAGCAGTTTGTGATGCTTCACTCTCCAAGGGCATAGGAAGACCTACAGCACATGCACACAACTTTTTTTTTTTGTTTAATTTGCTCCATCCCTATGTATTCACAAGAAATGCATGGCAACATGTAAAAATAGGTATAGCTTTTTGCATGTCACTGATGCACAATGCTGTGGTACTCTCTAGGCTTAGACCGGATTTCTCTAAGATGGGACTGCACATGCTCCTGCTCCATATAACTTCTTGAATCATGGTTTCTCCTCCTCTTGTGCAGAAAGCCTCTCTCTTCTTCTGTAGTCTCTTTCAGTAAAAAAGCAACCTCTCTTAGGGAGATTGCCTTGCTTATTCTCCCCTGCCCCAGCTCTCTGCACAGCCTCCAAAACTTTATATTTTAAAGGATTATGCTAAAACAACAGGCTTTTTGTTCTATCTTAGGGGACATGTTATTGTTGCAGACCCCAAGCCTGTGTCAAGAAGCCAGAATGAACGGGATTTCAAAAGCTGCTCCCATCCTATTGTGTGAGATGAAGCATCTTTTGAAAAGGAGCCAGCCTGTCACTCATTCTGTACTGTTAGCAACTTCTCCCTTCTCAGGGAATCTCAATCCAAAATGGAGATAAGACAATAGTGGAGAAAGTAAATTAGCCCAATATTCAAAATGAAAATGGCAGTCAACACAGTGTACCTGTGGTTTCAAGGGGAATTAGTAGATTTTACAGAGCTCGCGGATACAATCCAGCATCACTGTATGCATGTATCTATTGCTCCGTCAGCATAGTTTGATAGATATGGCAAACATAATGAAATACACTTTTGATTTTAAAAAAAAATTAAAAAACCCTGTAAGAATTTCCTCAGATACTTCCAATACAAAAATTTCTCTCTTTCTCTGTCACATAGTTCCTTCCTTTTTCTCCTCACCTCATAAAAAGTAAATCATCCTCTAAAAAGCTGAATAAAATTTTAAAGCAATATTTTTTTTCTGGAGTCATGTAGTGTTTGTCTCTGTTCCAACTCCTATGCAGGAAATCCAGATAATGTCTAAATGGTAATGACATTTTTGTCAAAGAGAAGCTACCATGTCGATCTAATGTCTTCTCTCCCAAATGAAGTAATTGGTTCTATTGCAAATGACCAAAAGCTCTGTTCTACCAAGCCACCCAGTTCACTAAAACAAAGAAAAGCTCCTGAAGGCTACCTCCATGTGAGCTCCTAACTCATAAGCACTTATTTATCTTATGATCTAGTGTGAGCACCAGCCATAGCTTTTTTGGTCAACCTTCTGAGTGGCCAGCAAACCCAGAGGTCACCAAGGGGATCTGGATAGACAGAAAGTGCCGACACGTGATAGCAGATAAAACTGGACTGGCTGAAGCTGTATCCTGCTGGGCTCCTGGAGGTGACATGGAAATTTCCAGTGGGGGAAGGAGAACTGCAGCAGGGATCCAGATGAGAGATCAGCTTGAAGCTTTGAGGGATAACCTGCCTCCTGCCCTCCAAAGCCAGGTCTAGCAACAATTTCAGAAGGTTGACAGAACAGGTTCAAACAGACACACCGATGTGTGTAACACGCTTGGGGCAGGGGGGAGGCGAGGGACAGGAATCATGTTTGGCATCTCAAAGACAACTAACTCTAGACCCCTGGAAAACATGTAGCATCTACACATGTGACATACAGGTGGAATTTAAGCACCTCTGTTTAAGATGGAGAATTGCAGCTTTGGCAGAAGAGGTGGAAAGCAATCCCTGCCCAGCCTCCTTAACCTGGCCCCTACACTTAGCTCAGTTTTATGAATCCCACACTTGGAAGCAGGCCCCTAAAAGACAGTAGTGGCAAATTTCCTTTGCACTACGAGGGCTTAAATGTCCACCATTAACCAAGGGTGAATGCTATTGCCAGATAAAACCTTTTGAAAGCAAAGTGTCAGTAAAGCACACTTAAACATACTGACATATATAAAATATTTTTGTAGTGGCATATTTCATGGATTATAACCTTACAAAACTTTTGAATTTATGGAAGCTTTGCCAATGGTGGAGTGTCACTAGAAATATTACATATAACCAGGACTAAACACAATAAAAAATAAAGACTTAAAGATAAAACTATCCATGAAATCACAAGTGCTTGCTCTACTTAGATTGTAGGACTGTATTTGCAACGATGCCAGAACAGTATAACTAGGCATGTTCAAAGAGTAAAGAACAAATAATAACTAGATAAATGCTATGCAACAGCCTAAGAATGCTATCATTAAGTTAAGAAAATGGGTCCTCCTAGAACATTAAAACTACCCATTAAATGAAAAAACTAATGATTGGTACTGCTGAGTTGTGACACTTGATAACGTGTGCAGGAAAGCAGCAAATGAAATCTAGGGAAAATCACTGGAAGCAGAATTTAATTTGTACTGTAGTATTATCATAGTCAACTACAGTCTAGAAAACCACAGGAAGATAGATAATAAGGTTCTTAAAAACATGAAGTGAAGGAACTCCTGAACCATGATTGAAACTTACATTCTCAAACTATCTGACTGGGTTATGGCATTGCAGGACAATGTTCCCTCAGAACCGTATTGTATCAGCACACAACCTCATGAGCTTAAAGTCAGTACTTCTTCTTAACCTTAATGTTCTTGCATGGTTAAACATTCCCAGCCACGTGGAAAGAGAGAGGGTAAGGGTGGGGGAATCCAAACACCAACCCTACTCTTTGCTACTGTTGTTTTTTCCACAGCTAATTCCCCTGATTTCACTGTCACTGAGCTTGTACAAAATTGAGAACAAGCCCAGTCGATCACATCAACTATTAAATTCTGAATATGAATATACGCTTATTGAGGGACAGGTTGGAAAGAACACGGGTCAAATCCAGCTTGGGTGGAACTGCTATGAACCAGTGGTTTAAGAACCACCTTCAGCTTTGGATGGCCAGAGTCCCCTGCTGTTATTTCCAGTACCTCAGAAGAGGAGAAACAGAACAAGGCGGCAGAGTTTACATTGGACCTCTCAAGTTTGCTCCGCTCAGAAGAGAGGAGAGCAGGACAGTTGCTCCAGGCTAGGGGGGTCTGCAGCTTTTGTAGCCACAGAATAGCACTGTGGCCAATCTCTCTCCTTGCGACTCTATGCACAACCTGAAGCTGGTCAGACTGAAGGACTTGCTGATCAACTGCATCCACAAGTTGCAGAGTGCCAATGTTTAGTCTTCACGAGAATCTTTTCTTGGCATTGCTATGCTGGCTAGGAACAAGAAAGATAAAACCAAACCAAATCCTGCCTACATTATTTTTCCAGAAAAACTTCCAGAATTAATGTAGCAGTAGTGACAGAAACACGCTATTGTTGACTCAGCTAACGTCCTTCAGGGAAGCGGTGTACCTACGCCAGGGATAACAAGACCACTGGCACCAGTACCAAGTTTGGCACTGACCTTGACTGGGGCTGGTGCCAACTACAATGAGTTCCAACACCTTCTCAAATAAAATATGGCAACAGATTCACCAAAGGTTCCCTGTGAGTGAGATATATTAGTAGAAAAAACTCCTCAGGCAAGCATGCAATATATCACCCACACGGTGCTTCAATGAAATGACAATATGAAAATGGCTTCAGGAATGGAGAGACAGCGTTGCTGAACCTAGACTGGGATGGGGGTGACACAGCTTAAGAAACAAGCTGTTGACTAAGCAAGGGGAAATGTCAGCTTGACTACAAGGTAAACGGAAACAATCGCAGACTCTCTCTTTGTATCTAGATCTGCATGACAAAGTCACTGCGGTTTTGACAATGACCATCAATTTATGGGCCTGCTACAATATTTGTGTCATCATCTTCCATTGAGACACCGAATTATGTAATATTTATTTTGTGAATGACTCAGGGCAGCATGTTACACAGGCAGTAATAATGCCTGAATTAGCACAAGGTTGTGCCACCAATGGCTCTTAAGCCAATATTACTAAGACAAACCAAAAATCCCACTAAAATGAGAGCATATTCAGCACTGAGCACTCAAGAAGAGTATTTACATACTAAATCTTATTAATAAACACTTCAGTATAGGGAGAAAACAAATAGATATCAGCCTGAAATATTTAAGTACTGAGTCTAATACTGCTGAGCTGGCATTAGCTGTCATAATCGATAGAAATTGTTTACACAGCCTCCATTCCTTCGGTTACGCAAACAGATCCTGTGTAAACACTAGACCAACCACATCAGTGCGTGGCCCCATTCCAGGCTACTCAGAAATGCAAGATAGTTCCAGTCTCAATGACAGCATCACCCCATGGCCAGAGCTCATAATGCAGGGATGAGGCAACCTACACAGAAATTCCACACTCAGGACATATATGTAACACTCGGCAAAGTTGCTTTCACTCAGAAGGAATTTTTTCCACTCCTCTAAAGCCCACTTTTCTCCCATGGCTCTTTAAGAATTATGATAGAAAGTGAAAAGATGAGTGTTCTTAATTACTCCTACGGAAAAATCCTATAGGATTCAGTAACTGGGGTGGGGATGGGCTGTATTTTTACCTAGGATGATAGGAAAGATTTCGGCAATGGAAACTTAGAGGATGATTCAAAGGCTTACAGAAAGAATACTCACTTTCACTAAATTTCAATAGAGTTGTGAGAAAGAGCTTCAGAGTCCTGCTGACACTAGATTTTCTTACTCAAATTCTTTATCTCTTTTTAGAGGAGAAAAATGTTTCTCCCAGTACTGCCATCTAGAAGCTATATTTTTCGTGTGTCCCATTAAATACCTTTTTTTGTGATGTCCTTGTTCTTTTTTTTAAATACTAATGTAATGTAATATATATATATATATATAGTTATTTCATAAAGTTTGCCAGCATATGACATGATGATAGTGCTCATAAAACTAAAGCTGACTTCATTATATTCTACTTCAGGATAGTTATCAGGAAAACACTGTCTGGTGTAGAAGAAAGAAAACACGCTTTCTTCATGTATTAGAATGGTATCAACTGATGATACCTAAATAAACTTTTCTAGGATGAAAAAGTTTACTGTACACTCATAAAATGGACCCATTGCTGAAGCTCCTAATGTTTGTTTGACATTTTACAGCTGATGGGCAAGGATACTAAAAGGAAATTATGTGGTTGAAATGGAGTTTCATAGTTTACAGGCAAATTTGAAGATAAACATTCAAAGCGGACTCTGGATTTTGTACATGAAAATGCACCAGCTACCCATTTGAGCTACATCCTTCTAAAATCTATGCAGGGTAACGCCGTCATATTTAAATCACATTAATACTACTAATTTGTTAACTTAGCTCATTTTTTGAGTAAGAATGGGTCAAACCAATTTGATCAACTTTACCAAAGCACGTTAATAGCGCTACAAACAATTACCATAGCATGGTAAAAGTTAGCCTACCAAGCCGAAATGTAAAAGCGTGATAGGGAGACAGGAAGAGTCAGAAGAGCTGTGTACTTCTCAAGGATGAGTTTTCACAACACTGGTCTGCAGTCCACATCAAAGTTAATGCAACAAACGTCTTTTGATAATTAAAAAAAAAAAAGTTTAGTTGAGAATCTGGATGATTTTAAACCTCCTGAAAGTGAAGGCTAGTTCCTCCCACAGCTCTGTCAATTCTTCTCATTCAGACCTGGAATATTCAGCTTGAGCTTCTAAGTCCATGCCCACTTTAAACAAAGCCACTGTGCTTTCCTACAAAGAAACTCAGCTGAGAGCAGACAACTCTCTTCAGAAACTACAGCATGTTTGAAGTGAGGCTGCATGCCCTGCACTACAAACGAATGTGTTAACCACCATCTCACTGGCCTCCATCATCCTTTCCCTATCATTCTCCCTTTAAAGAGACTTTTCATAATTTATAGTCTGGAAGGAAAAATATTTAATGCTAATGTATTCAGGAATAGCATAGAGGAAGTTCCTAGGTTCACAATCCATTTCTTGCCTTATGTAACAAAAGCACTTTGACTGTTTAAGACCGACAAAGAAATCCCCATTTTAAATTCCTGGTAGAAGACATTTGTTTTAATTAGGAAGCTGTTGATTAATTTAACCCTGTGTAAGCACCATGTTTAGCTATCACAAAACTGAAAAATACCTCGGAGTAATTAATATGGCATCTTTTAAGAACTTTCTTCTAAAAGGTTTTAAGAACTTGTGTTCATTGTTTTCTGTCAAGACAACAGAAATGCATACTTTCTTCCTCAAACAACTGGAAAATCAGAGCAGTTACCCAGCATGAGAAAGAAGTTTCTACCTCCTTTCTGGAGGTAGAAAAATTTGCTTGAATTACTCTTTAGAGAACCTGACGTGGATCAACACTCCCCAACACAAATCTGTTAGGTCTCTTGAGGACTTGAGAAATTAACTGTCTTGGCTTGTTTGTTTATAAAATTGGCAGGGCATTTTTAATTGTGTTCTCACCTCATGCACTTGTCAGTTTATTTTGGGGAATAAAATTTGTTTCAAACATTGAATTACACGGATTACAATGAAAGATTTCTTAGAGTGTTAGCTGACTAGGTGTTAAAGAATTCTCTGGTTTCTTAGAGTACTTCATGATGTGCAGTGGCTAAGAAATATATGCACCAATACAATCTCTTAATTGTCATTATATTAGTAACTATATCTCTTCAGGAAAGAATTATGAAAAAATTGTTGTTTTCATATGTACAAGAAGTTGTATTTCAGCTGTCTGCTAAATAAAACTAGCTAAAACCAAGGTCTATCACTTACTCTGAAGACTTCCTTACTTCCCAACGAGTCAATTAAGCCAATGGAACCATTCACAGAACAAGGACATTGGAATTCAGCCTCTAAATCAGACTTCTAACTGGCTAAATTGTGCTTTCTTAGGAAACTATTAGGAAGCAACTCCAAGTTATAGCATAAATAGAGCAGAAGTGCTCTACAGTCAGACAAAAATGTTGGACTGCTCCAGCAATCAGGGGAAGCTAAGTCCCAGTTTTGCTCTAGATTTTAAGGAGAGCTTTGGGCTATGTTATAGCTGCATTATACACAAAATGGATTGCTTCCTCCTCTCCTTCCCCAAAACAAAGCTGTATTAGTCATAGTATAAACTACTTGTTTAACAAGATCTTCGACTCTGTGGAAATCAACACAACACCTTCAGCTTCTAGTTCATTACACTTACTTGTCTTTAAAAGGAGGCCAAATTTCTTTTGAAGGACTAAATTTGGATATTCTTTTAACTTGCAAATAACAAAGATATTTCTTGTACTTATTTAGAACAAACCTAGCAGAAAAGGTCTTTGAGAGCAGAGCAGTTCTGGAAACATCTTGGCACTAACCTAGTAGTAAGAAAAGGTGAGAAGAATGTAAACCAAGCTACAGGTGCTAGGAGAAAAAACACTTAATGCTATACATGTTAAATGGGTCCACAAAGGCCTTCGAGAGCCATGTACTACAGAATTAAGGGGCCTCAAAGCTTCCTGTTGAGATGTCTCAAATTTCACTACTGTAAGAACTTGTCATTACATAACATAACCAGACCCCAACATCACTTCTCAGTGCATCCTGATGCTGGTTACATGTCACGCTCTAGACTTTACTACAGAAACCATGGTGTTTGAAACCAATACTCAAGGGCAGTCTTAAGCTTTTTAGCTATCACGAGTTACAAGACCTTAAGTGGTTCTACAGTTCCCTCTCCAGGGCAATAACATAACATCCCCCAAAGCCTTCTGGCATTTCATGGGAAGGAGTGCAAGGGCCATTCTGGCGAGCGTTCAGCACTGCGAGGACAGCAGAGCATGAATGGATCCTGGTACGAGAGGCACCTGGTGAGGTGCAGGACCCACCTGGGAACCAGTTAGTTAACTAACTGTACCAAACTCAAAAGGTACAGGAAGATTCTAAGTAGTTTCATGGGAGGTAAAAGGTTTCAGACAGAAAAGAGAGCTGTGACAAAGAAGTGTAAGCACACACTGCTTTATGTGACTAGAAACATGTGCATCCGACCAGGGGAAGTCTCAAAAATAACAAACTGCTTAGAAAAGTTGCAACATTTAGGACCTAGAAATCACTGTCCAGTCTCAAAATATCTCATGAACAATAAGCATCTATCATCAAACTGTCAGTTCAAAACACTGTGGATTATGTGGTCGTGGGTCACCAGTCATCCACAAGAACAGCTGGGGAACGTGGATCAAGTTGCCTTCACTGTATTAAAACACTGCAGTAACAGGCTAGTTTTCTCTGCAGGTGTCATATAGAAGAACACAAAGCCACATTCTTCAAAGGTACCTCCAGTCTTGTGTGAAGGATAGTTGTGCTGTACCAGAAGCACATCAGAAACTGTTCTGGAGTCACTATTCAACCTAACGATCCCTTGAGACACCAGGTTATGCCATCCATGGACTGGCAGACAGTAAAAGTGAAGAAAAGGTCTGTATCAGAGGGGCTCAAGGATGGTGGTCTGCACAAAGCCCAACAACACAGAAGCCTTGCCAGGGAAAAAAATACTTTCCCATCTTCCTTACATCACTCTTTGTCTTAGCTCTTTCCGTGGGTAGCTTATAATTGAGCTTTTTTACATAAATACAGTTACCAACTTAAATCAAAATGGAAATTTGTGGAATCCTTCTAAATGCAGTATGACAGCTTACATTTTATGACATAAACCAATTAAAACATGCTTATTTTATTTCTAGGACAGCATTCAAACTCAATGAAATAAAATATTTCATGGACATCAACAGGGAGACAATGGGAAACAATCTATTACATCGGCAACCTAGAGAAACATGTGCATCCACCAGCACAGACAAAACCAGGCATGCACACAGCTGTGTGGGATGCAAAGCTACAATTTTGTTCACTCATAAGAAACCTCTACAGTCAGCAGTCGATGGTCTGAGAAAAGTGTGAAAATCCAGAGACTAAAGACGTGGTGCATCTTCACAGGAAAGCTGACTCCCTCAGACATTTGAGGTCCTTCAAGAAAAGCCCATCAAAACTGAACAGGCCATCCTAAAGCTTCCCTAGGATGTGATTTCTCCTTGAGTCTTGTCTCTGTACACTAGGTCTCAGTAAAGAATTTCTTAAGAGAACATCACTTCAAGCATTCAAAACAAGCCCTTTTTATATGTGGCAAAATAAAAGCATGAAAGACCTGAAAAACACCATTAACATTTTTAATTAGCCTTGTTTTCAAAAATCAGATTTGTATCTCATATTATATTTAGGCAACAATTTGGTGACCTCAGATGTTACTCCAAAATTGGAAGCAGAAGTTCTTTTTATTAGGGATTTTTAATAAGGAAGAGGAAGATTCATATATAAAATAGAATAAGGTAACATAATCTTATAAAAGTGTACATTTAATAAATTATATATATATATATTCTTATTGTCAGGCAAAGTAGTAATTTTTTGTTGTTTCATTAATGCAATAACCATCTTATAAAGATTCAAATTTTGTACACAATCTCTTTCAGTTTCTCCATACGGTTTAAATGTAAGGCAAAAGGTCAAAACACAACCTTAAATATTTAAACTGGTCAGTGACAGTCATACTGTCAATGAATTATCTCAAGTTTACTATTAAATATGGATAGCCTTTGAGGTAACCTCAGGTACCTGTCACAGCTTTCTAATGAGTTGTTAAGTTATTAAGCTATGAAATATTTCTGAATTTTAAGCAAGACTGAAGAGTAGAACCCAAGTAAAACAAATTAAAAGGATAATAATTATGCAACATCTTGAGATGTACCAGACAGTCACACTATGCACATATCCCAAAATACATTAATAAACTGAACATATTAATAAAAAGCTAAGACTGGACCTTCAAGACCTCAACACTAATTGGAAAGGATTTAGGCAGCACATCTTGAATAACTTCCATTAGCAGTTTTGGTAAGTCACTTTTCAACTATCTAAAACCGGAATAACTTATTCTTAAACTATTCAGTTCACCTACTGTATTATCATTTGTGAAAGATCAGTGAAACACCATTAGACAGTTTGAGTAATGAAGCAATTGTCTAATGGCCCCAACTTGAATCTTATTTCTGAACTTAAATGATTAACCATGGACTGGTTTCTAGATTTTAAGCACCACAGTTCAATTAAAGGCCAATGATTATCATCATCACTGAGATAATTTACTTTGAACTCTGAAGAACTCTTTCAAAAAGGGTGATGCTTAAGCAGATTTTATTCCTAACAAAGAGGCAAGCTTCAGAGCCACGAGGTAGCTGTTATGTCACCATACCTAGAAGGGTAGGAAGCCCACACAACCCTTCAGTAACTTTGTGATCTGCTGTGGTACCGTCCTGCAGAACAAAGAGAAATTATTGCAGCAGGAACAACTACCAGGCACTGCCATTTGGCACCTGACAAGTTGCTTCTGGGTCTTTCAAGTAACAGTCACTGCTCCAAAGTCTTTTTCTAAAAGCAGGAGTACATACTTGCACGTCTAGAGCCCACGCATCAGGAAGCCAGACAGCCATCAACAAAAGGACTTTGAGCAGGCAAAATTCCTG
>NW_010130437.1:38617-82953 GCF_000699245.1 Pterocles gutturalis | reverse complement strand
GACAGACTCCCGACCCACACCCTGACTGTAATGCCCAGTGACATCCCATGTCAGGTTTTACCCAAACAGCTATGTGAGGATGAGGCCCAACCCACGGGTAACAGTTACTTTGAAGCCTATGACATCTACTCGTTTAGTTAGTGCCAGGCTGTACTTCACGGTCTAGAGGAATTTCTGTGATTCCCTGATAGCTGCACTCTCTGGGATTTTCATCTACTGCCAGCTTGGAGACAGAGAATCTCTTTCTGAGGCTTCTGCTCAGTTTTATCTTCCTCAGAGCAGAGCATGCAACATTTTGAGCATGTACCTGCCAACTGCACAGACTGTGGCTGCAGCTCAAAAGGCAGCTTCCAGAAAGAGGGAAGAAGGAAACCCCAGAGCAAACTCACCAGGTTACATCCCTCACTGTGGGAGGGAAACCAGGAGACCCTAAAACTGATGTCCTACATGAACATCTAACCATTGGGCTACCCTGGAATGCGTCTCATAGCTTTTTTGAAGTGTTCAGATCTGAACAAAAAAGCCTATCTTGCACGTGCCATGGGAGCAGCCACGAGGCTACAGCCAGTTGTTGCTAATTTCTGTGATGGCATAAGCTGAGCACACTGAGTTTGGGAACTGCTGGAGTGCAGCATTTGCTGGGACATAGGAAACTCGGAGTACAGCCCCTGAAATGAATATTAAAAAAAGTGAGTACTGGAGCTGGATTTTCCATAAGTCATGGGAGTGTCATAACCAGCGCATTATATGCTACCTAGGGGCACAGACAAGGGGGTGATGGAAAGGAAGAAAGCATGCACATCTTTCTGAAAATGCAAACTTTTTCAGGAGGGAAAACTGTTTACCTCCAACAATTGTTTGATGGATTGTATCAACAAGAAACTGTAGTCAAGCAGTAAGCAACCAGTGTTCTTTTTAATCAATAATTTAGGATATTCAAAATCATTCATTATTTCTTTTTGTATTGCTTATAAGTGGAGTAGACTTAACTGTACTCTGCAAAATATGATACCCTCAATCATGTTTTTGGAAATGAGTATCTACCAAGTTCAGCTGTTTGCTTGCATCTGTAGCTAACAGAACTTAACCCACTCATACAAAACACCAAGATCACGAGAACAGAATAATACCCTTAGGAATGACACAGTTGGTAATATCTGACTAACGTCATTCTTTTGATGAACTTTTGAGTGCTTTTTTCAAAGCCGCAATGCTCTCTTCTCTATAAATCCGGTAAGAATCAACAACAGTCTCAGAATGACTGTGAATATCTGAGAACACCTCATGTCATTTCAGAAGGTGCAGGTAAAGAGAACACAGCTACAGGGATGGAGAGAGACAGGACACTGTGTTTCCCAGGGAGGCACTTGCTAGAGTGACAGTGCCCACGTATGGGAGAGTTAGGGTGGAGGAGAATAGCACCTTCTTGTGATGGTCTTGCACTGGGTCAGGAGTTTTTCCACTAGGCACATTCAGAGCTCTGTATTTGTTCATAAGCAACACACACGGATGTGGTCTGTCACACCACTAGCAGAAGTCCCCTTGATTCAATGAAATTTACATTAAGGCCCCGTATCAGATTCAGCTCTTCTCTTTAACCCCCCTGCAACACAACGTGCGTTACAAATCTGCTACAGGAATCACTTCACCCAACATAGATACGCAGAAGTCTCAAGGGTGGAAAGTGGCAGCTGTTCAATACATTCACTCACAGAAACATTGCTCACCATCAGTATTTGTTTTTTGCTATTGTTACACAGTTGTTAGTAGAGAAAATGTCTGAAATATTTGCTTACTTTTCAGTAACAATCCTATAATGCATTTTTTTTTCTGCAAATAATGCCTTGTGAACTGCAGATTAATGAGTAAAACAAGTGGTTAAAGATATCTTTTAAATATCATTCCTTTCTCTACTCATTTTATAGCTCAAGAGCCATGTGTCTCTCTTTAACATGTGATTTGCAATGTAATACTCCATGAGCTTCCATATCTGTCTTGTATAATAGTTTCAAATAAAATTTGGCTCTCTGTATATCCTAACCTTGGGAACAGGACTCTTAAAATCCTACAAGCCAAATACCAATATCCCTATAGGATTATCATGCACATCTGCATTTCTGGAAAGATGATATTTTTAAGGGAAAAGCTTTCAATTAAATGTTCCTCCAGGAACCACTGTTTTGCCCAGTTCTTTCTTGTTGCTGTCCTGGTAAAGGGCACATGATAGGGCAAACCTATGCCATACTAAAATTTCATCTGGTTGGTGCCCTAAGAATAAATATTTGTAATAAAGTTTTATTTTTGTTTAAATCTCCTTTACATTTCTAGAGTTGAGGTATAGCTGCCCTGAGAAAGCTTGTGCATAGCAAGAGGACTGGAGGAACTCCCTTGCATCCCCAGCTGAGACTCGATCTTACCCCGTCATTTGCAGGCAGAAAGTTGCTAGCAAACCGCTCATACAGTGAATGAAGCTGCAAATGCCTGAATTTAGTCAGTATTTTACATTTTTGCTTTCAGCTAAAGTACTTAAAGCACTGGGTAGCAGACACTGCAGACTCACATGTAAGAGTGTTTCCATTTTAACCTCCTGTTTATAGAGCATTACCCAAAGTTTCTTGAAAGTTGCACCTTTGAGAAGGAAATCCCTCATTTTTGGTTTTGGCTAAGTCATCTTCTGCTGGCTTGGGGTATTTGTTTGTTTGGGGTGTTTTTATATTTGAACAAATGCAGCTCAGGTATTTGAACAGGCAAAATGTTAAACATGCATATTTCCCTTAAATATACTATGACTTTTTTTTTTTTTTTCAGTTGTTTTTTGAAGCTGAAATGGCAAAGGGGTTAACAGCTAAAATCCAGAATGGAAATTGAGAATTCTTACCAAGAATAAGGGGCTGGGCTTGTCTTGGAGAGAAAATATTCTGGTTTCGACAAGACACATGAGCCCAAGCAAACTGAGTACTTGACCACATGCAGCAGATTTTTTTTGTTTGTGTTTTTGCTGAACTAAGAAAGGATGCACCCAAGGGAGAGATTAAAAAAACTGAGACTACTCAGTTCACAATGTTTGTTGTCCAAGTCACAGAGCAACAAAGAAAAAAAATGCCAGAAAGTCCAAGTATTCCAAAAACCTACGGATTTTAACTTATTTCATGAGACTGAAAGACTAGGAATACTCAAAATACAGCTTCAGATGCGTGTACCATTTATTAAACACCAACCTTCCCTAGCATTTCCCCCCCACCCCCTTTAAAAAAAAAACTATGAAAAGCATAAACTTAGAAAGGGAAACGCTCTAAACCTCACCATGCTTGGTTTTCTTATCCTACCAGACTCACATAAACCATCTTTTTCAATAAGTCTTAACCTAGTGTTTACGTTTCCCCCCCCACCCCCGAGATCAAGATAACTCTCTGTGGTTTTGTGATGTCACTAATTAGCACAATAAATTATTGTTCTGTTCCAGTGAGATGTTATGCCAATACATACTACTGAGCCCTATACTGGACATAAAAAACAACAACAAAACCAAAACCAACTGAAGGGTGGGATTTTCAAAAGCATTCAGCATTAGCCGAATTTTATACCCAATGAAGTCAGAGGTAACTTAAAGCAAAAATTAAAACAAAACCCCAATCAACCATAATATTCTCTTGTACCATATCACAATGAGGCAGTAGCAGGCTGAACAAGAAGTCAAGCGATCAAGGTTCGTATTCGGTTGGTATTCTCTTATAAAACTCAGTTAGTATGAAACACCGGTGGAAGATAAGCAGAGTACTGATCGCTGAGAGCAGACTGCACAACATCTCCCAGTGTCACTTCCCTAACAGTATTGTTTTTGCTCTCCTAGCGTAAGGGCACTCTGGAGAGATTACACAATAGCTGAAATGCTCTTGTGACATAAAACTGGGACCTGAAACGAGTATTTACTCCTTCTGATTTCATGCATTGAAGATGGCTGAGGCTGTGTGCTTCAGTACTAGGAAAAAGGACTTTCTCATCCTAATGAGTGAGTAAAATAGAAGGAAAGTTCACATGGAAGCACTGTGGTGTCACACATATGACTATATAGTCCCACAAGGTAATGACACCATATCCTCTGGAATCACAATATATTTGAGATAGTCAAGAAAAAATCTGCTACAGAAATTTGCAAAAACTAGGTATGAAGACTATGTTACACTTAGAAGAACCATATTTCTCTTACAAGCAGTTGTGTTATGAATCAGAAAATAAATCCAAAGATAATCTCATTGTTCAGCTTTTGGACAGTTGAAAAGCACATGAGCCTTTTTACTTGAGTTGTGACTAGGAAAAAGCCATTAAAAAAAGAACTGTAAAGAAATGCCTTGCATGAAAAAGATGGAGTCCAGTGTAATGTTGTTTGCAATTCTCCCAAGTAAATGCAGATCTCTAAATCCAAGATCATCACAATGCTATAAAGTCTAACACACTCAGAACACCTTCAGATGTTGCTGCTGTTACAATCAACAATAACAGGAACACAGTTGCTGATGTTAGGATACCAGACTCAGAAGTCTAATCTATGAAAAAGGTTTGCCACTACAACAGTATAACTATTTTGTCATGAGCTTCTTTTGGAGTTGCAACTCACCAGCAGAAAAAAAGTGCTTTTGTTGCTAGAGCTCATACCCTCCCCAAGCAAAACAGAATATACTGGCCAAAGCTTTTTTTTTTTTTTTTTTTTTTTTTTCCCCCCTGGTACAACCATGTCTATACTAGGGCTTTTGCCAATACACAGAGGCAGCCAAAAATCACACCTCCAACTGACATTGCTATACTGGCAAGTGTTTCCAGCACTGGCCTTAAAGAAGTTATTTGTTCAATCATTGCTTTCCACAATCACCCCTCACCCTAAAAATACTGTATTTCTTCACAGGTAGAAAGCTGGGAAAAAAAAAATCTATCATCTTAGGTCTTGTTCAGCTGTTTCTTATATTGGTCAAGGATTTTTCTTTTGCCTTCACAAAAGTTGAATTCCTTCCTTAACAAAAACAGAATAAAACATTCTTGGCAGGGGGAGCATAAATCTTTAACCCCCCACCAGAACAAACAAACAAAAGCTCAGGTCAGCCCTTGCTCATCTTGCAACAAGGGCAGAGAGACAGAGAAAGAACAGAATTCTCTCAATACTAATGACTGCTGTTGCCATTCTCTACATACCAAAGTGAATACAGTCCCTCAGCTTTAATAGTGCTACTTCTGTTCCTATTGCTGTGCCTGACTTCCCAGCTAAAGCAGATTCTTCCATAAACAAGAAGTCAAACAATTTTCACTCTCAAAGCACACACAGAAAGTAGTACTTTCAAGGGGATACAATTAGTCCAAAACTGGGGGTGACGGGGCAGAGGAAAAGGAAAGGAATACTTTTTCACAAAACCTCAAGTTGCCATCCACAGGAAGAGGAGGATTTTCACTTGTCTTGATCAGAGGTCACAAAAACCAACTCTGTGTTTTGAAGCACATTTGTTTTCAATAGTTGCAATATTTTTTTTTGCAAAAGAAATTATCAAAACAATGGCTTTAAACATTGTATGGGAAAATAGAGCCCAAAGTGTTTCATTTTACTTCTAAAGCATTTATTTCTGCAGTATTTTCTTAATATCCTCCACCTCTCCAAGCCATTTCCTGTGGTTTGTCCTAAAATTTACCCTCGTCAGCCTAAACAGTAGCGTCAACTATGCACGAAAAATCAACTTGCTTTTGGACTGCAAACAACTGTATCCTTTTAAAATGCCAAGACTACAGCACCACTAGAGAAGCCAAAACCTGTGTGGATCTAGAGACAGAACTTGCTTCTCTTTCTTCAGGTTGGTCTTCTTCCCAAGCTAGGAGTTAAATGAGTAACTTTGGGAAACACCACATTGTTTCTGCCTATGCTGCTTCTGTTCTGCACACGTTCAAATATTAAGTAGAGACTTGAAGATTTACAGTGGGTTTGGCTTGATACTAAATTGAACAAAAATTTCCCTTGGAAACTATCTAGCGGAGCCTGCAGAAATTAGTTGCAACTGCACCTAGATGTGGAATTTTTAGGGAAATTTCCATGTCATACAGATTCCAAGGTTTGGAAATATCCACATTTAGGGTTTTGGTTTGAGCTCCTCCCTAGTAAAGACTTCTTCACTTCTGAGCACATAATGATACTTTACAACTACAGAGCTCTGTTAGGACTCTTTACAGGTCAGAAAAACCTGGACCTTTCATTGTGCAAGTAACTCCTAAGATTATGAAAGGAAATGAAGCCCCACAGCCAGCCCATCTGACGCAAGGAGAGTGACATCCGGACGTGTTTGGAGTATCAACACCTCCACAATCCAGCCTCATGCTGCCAGATGATTTTTCCTGTTTGGATGCAGATGTAAAGACACCTGGGATCAAATACAAATGATCTCTTTCGATTTCATCCATGGTGATGTAAGGTGATGTAAGGTAAGGACGGCCTGACGGCACCCAGAGGAGTTGGTGCACACAGCCTGCAGGTACTCAGGGTTACTCAGGGTGCCCTACATTGTCTCTTCAGCCCTGGGTTTCTCTCAAGTACTTGTTGCCAGCTGCACTGAACTGCATACAGAAGAACAATATGCAATAAACAGACATCATTAGAGAAGTAGTATTTTTCTTATTACAGAAAAGTTGAGAACTTTCACAATATCTTGAAACAGTGCTCAGAAATTACCTCTTCAGCTTGGCATCCATTCCCTTTTTAGGAACAAAACAACTCCAGCAATTATAGGAAAAAGCCAAACTGACATAACTAAACCAAGAAAGCCTTTTATCTATTCACCTCACAAGGGTATTTTGTTTTTTGTTTTGTTTTGTTTTTTAAACTACTTCTTAAAAGCTTGGAAAAAAACATCAGGTGCTCTTTGCATGCAGAACATTTATGACCTTGTTCAACTTCTTCAATATATATCTTACTAGTGCTTGCTGTATTAATGGACTGAGCCCAAGAAGCAGTAATATTGAGCTTTTTAATTGCTTTACACAATTAAATGCTAATGCTTCAATCATTAACAATAATGCTGAATACCATGCTTTGGAGGACAATGTAAGCAATATATTAAAAATGAGTGCTTCACCAGGTTCCTACCTTTTAGTTTTTATAAATAGTTCAGAAAAAGAAGCCTAAAAATAAATAGAATTTCTTGTCATTGGAGAAAGTGCTACACTAAAGAGCAGCAAACAAATGGTAGCCACAATATAACCTCCACCCCTATAGCCTTCACAGAGCCTTTGCTGTTGCTGTCTATGTAAGCAGAGCAGAGCTGCCTGCTTCAGGGTGAGAGTTTTCTGGGAAATGTTTACTATAATGAGAGAATTTTCTGTTCTTTTTCTTTTAATCACAACACTGTCCAGTTCTGACACCGGAATTGATGCAAAAAAAAAAAAATCCAGATGACATTTCAAGGAATTTAATAATCAGATGCCTTACTGCACTGCCTGGGCGTTGTGTTTCACATTATATTAAAATTACTGGCACCCAGTCACGTTATGGCAAAACTAGCTGACACCATGCTTGGTTACAGCTGTTGCCACAACAGTAGTTATTTGGCAGTGATGTGAAAGAGGACAAAGTGCTATTGTGACTTACACCAAGCTTTTACACATTATGTCTGTAGTTCATAAAGAGGAAGGAAGAAAAGATTGGCCTTCTTTTTTTCCGGGGCAGCCACATTGTGATTCTAAGTGAAGGTGTTTGTCAAAAGAAGTCAAAATCATCTCAGACTGCTGGGCTATGAAAACCACAGAAGGGGATGGAGAGGAAGCAGAAGACAAGTTGCAAGAAATGCAACTCAAACTGGGAAGGTAAGGTGGGGTAAGACAGAAAAAAGAAGAGCAAAAAGCTCTTGGAGAAGCAAACAGTCTCTTTCCCACCCAAAGGAGCAGGAGATATCAACTGCAACTTTGCAGGAAGCACGAAGAGTGGATCACACTCTGAAGAGAGCAAACTGTGTTCCCAAGGGACTGTCTGTAACAGGCTGTCTGGTCTTGAAAATCAAGTCTTCATGAGTGTAGTGAGAAGACACCTGCCTTTATGTCTACTTTCTTTGCGAGTCCATCCACATTACAGAGGGGAGGGTTTTACCTTTGGCTAAAATACTGACATTTCTTTTTTTTTCCTCCAGAAAGAAGCTGGAAAGCCTGCCTTACCACACAGATGGTTTCCCATTAAAATAATCAACAACAATGTTGGAACTCTGTTCCTTGAAAGGAGGTTTGTCTCTGTGCCCAAGAGAGCCAACAGAGGAAAAATCAGCTGCTACACATTAAGGAAAACTAACACATTTAATACAAAAACCAAAACAAAACAAAAGGAAAGGAAAAATAATTTTCATCCACTATTTAATTGCAAAAACATGGTGGGAGGGAAAGAAGACTGAAGAGAAGCTCCAGCACTTTTTGCATCTGAAGCAGCCATTTTGCAATGTACGACAGAAATGCAACACTGGTTGGTGCAGAGAAGCATCCTCAGTCTTTTAAATTAATTTACTGATTCTGATGGTCCTTTTCCTACAACACATTATTACATTAAGTCCCTCTTCCCATCTAGTCAAGCTCTAATCATGACCTAGCATTTGTTCTGATGCCCATGGTTTTGAGACCCATACTCTATTTTAATCCATAGTGAAAAATCCAGATGAGCGAAAACAGCTTAACAGTTTACCTACATGAGTATTAACTGTTGTCTATGTGAAAGAGTCAGCACTTTCCAGAACACTCAACCACCATGGAGTATCAAAGATGCAAAAGTGGTTTCCTCTTGTAAGAATGAGATATCTCACATGTGTTCCCTTTTGTCAAAGGCTGATTCGAACAGCAGCCACAGGAACATAGTATGTATAAACTGGTCTTACTTACTATGTGACAAGCAATTTACAGAAAAAGGAAGACTGGATTATTTTTTTAAATTTCTTCTAACACTACTTATTAGCACGTCGCATGTGAGTAGTATAATCATAGCATTTGCTTACTTTTAAAATGTGGAAAGACACTAGAAAATATTTTTTCCCTTCCCTCCTCTTTATTCCCCACTTATAATTTAAATATTCCCCTGCAGTGGGGAACCGCACTATACATACACGAAAACGTATAGTTCACTGAAAAGTGAAACTGAATATAAACAGAAAGCAACTGATCTAATTTCACTGAACACGAGGGTTGAAGGCCAGAAAGGAAATAAATTGCTTTAGGGGTGGGATGTTAAGCAAATATTTACACAATTTTCCAGTTTTTATCAAACATAAAATATAATCTAATAATCATCTAAGGAATGTTTTGAGAACATTTTCCCTTAAGTATTACTCAACATTTAGACATGGATGATCAAAAAGTAGAGACCCACTCCCACCAAGCATAGAGCAGTATTTATCTCAAGCTCTCCCTAGTAGGAAAGATTACAAGGATAAGGTTTGGAGCTTATGCAATTGTCTTTAGACAAACACAACAATATGCAATAAGCTGCTATTCCCCAGATGTCTTTAGAAAAAAAAATGCTAATGACAATTAAAACGTAAATAAAAGATGAGCAAAAAAAGTAACAACACAGGACAAAGAGGCCCCCTTGAAAGATGCACTAGCATGGAAGCCATCAAATCAAGGGGTGGTGGCTTTCCATGTGGGGAGGCATTCTCTGGGAACACTTCTTGGCTTCTTCCTCACAAAGGAGTTCATTCCTTTAAAAGACGAATACATATTCTCAGGGTTTGGATCAAAGAAACCAGGGTACAGTGGGTCTCAAACTAAAATCAGTCTCAGAACTCAAGAGTTTAGAGAGGAGGGCCAGGTTTAATAGTCCTCCCAACTAACCTCCATTATCCAGGTCAGCCACAACAATATTTTCATATGAAATCTGTATTTAATTGGGTCAGTGGAGTAAGAGGACAAAACAAACTCTACTCTAAGCTAGTCTCGACATTTATAAAGCAGAGCTTTTCTCTAGTATCTTGTGCACCTGCTCCTCCTCTGAGATTCAGAGAACAAGCACTTGGCTACGAGCTTTTCCATTTATTTCAATGAACAGAGTTATAAGCATACAAAAACCACTGCCTGGCAGAGAGCATGACAGCATCTTTGCAGTGCTGCCCTTTCTTTGGCATCATTCAACATTCTGTGCCCCACCGATGTGTTGCCTGTTTACAGTGTGCATCTCTGAGACGAGGTCCCTATTTCCTGAGTTGACTGCTATGCATCTGGTACACAGCTAATATGATTTATGTAGTTTATTATAAAACAATTCTACAGTATGCTTAGGTTCATATAATTAAAAAAACTACATCTTACTCCAAAGGGGACACTGGGAATTTACTAACAGTATTTTGTGAGCAATTCCTGTTTGAAGAATTACAAATGGCTCATCTCATTTGATCACTTAGATTCCTCAAAGAGGAATCATCTGATGGAACTGGCATGTGTGAGTTTAATTCTCCCACTGCTCTCTGGTAGAGCTTTAATAAGTCATCAATAATTCAAAGATGACCGTTAAAATATGACCAAGCAAGTGCACCAGCATGAGAGATGTTCTGTAAAGAACACTACACATGAAGACTGTGCTCTACAGCATCTTTACCAGCTATCACATTCAAACTTCACTTTACCCTAGCTTTCAACATGTGCCTGCTACACAAACTGTCTAACAAACTCTCTTCTAACTTCAGAGCTAGGAGCAGCATCATGTCACTGGATGTTTCAATGAAATGCAACTGAAATCTCCTTAATCAGAAGTTGAACAGCAAAATATTGGAATTTCAAAGGCTCACTGGTATGTTTTTGGTCATCAGGTTACTACAGATGAGATAGAATTCTCATGCATTCCTAGATTATCTTCGTGGTTTTACCCATCCACGTTCTGTAACTAACTACATTTCTTTTTAATTCCACAGAGGCAAGAGGTGATGGTGTTAAAGGTAATTTTGGCCGGGGAAAGTAAGTGACTGCCTGCCTTTACCCCTGCGTCTACACATCTCTCTTCCACACCTTCTTTAAGGAAACAGCAGTGCTGTGACAGTAAGTCATAAAACATTGCATTTGTAGGGTTATATTTCTTGAGAAACCCTAAAGTACTTAACAAATGTTTGTGAAGTACTGATTGTTTGCAGGTTGACAGCAGTCAGCAATAATACATCTCAGTCCACACCAGCTACAAGAGCATGATTTCTGTCAGGAACAGTAAGGAGAGACTGATAAGGAAGAAGCAGTTGCCTGGGCTAGCACATCTAGTTTAACGCTACTGCTCTTCTATATGCACACTTAATCATTATGTCTCCAGGGATGCATTAATTCTATTTGTTGAACCCACCCAAATAGTCTTTTCTGTCCTGTAACACACCAAAAATGTCACCAAAGGAAATATGAGTCTGTCACCTGTAGCCTTCAAAATTATATTATCTGTAGAAGACAACAGAGGATGGATACCGCCTCTTTCTCATACCTACGTTCAGCAGTTAAGGAGATCTGGTATGTACTGGGTAATGGACTGCTATGGGAAATCAGACCCACCCCCCTTCCCCAGTCTAAATTCTCCCCATGCTTCTCTTTCACCCCTTCGAATTCACTGAAGCCATGATTCCAAATCAGGACAGGCACTGCTACCAGTCAGTTCATTATTCACAAACTCTCATCAGGTTGTCATGTGAGGACCATGCATAGATTAATTAAAGGCATTTGCCTTTGGAATGCTTTGCTGAGATATGGAACATTATCCTCATTTTAGAGATGCACAGAAACAGATGTGTCCGCAGTCGCCAAGATATGCCCAGGACAAAGCTAGGATTTAAACATTACCAGTCAAGTTTCTGATCGTTTTTCCTGGATTGGGATGGAAAAAAAAAAAAACCAAAACTCAACACCTTTATAAGGTAAGAAATAAGATAGTTACGCAATATCTCAAAAATCAGAAGGCAATACATCATGAAGCATATGGAAACATGCCAACACTTAGTATTCCACTTACACGGAATACAGATACAAAAACACTATAAAGGGGACACTTACAACTGAGTCTTATTTTGATTTATTTGAAATATTACAACCATGAAAATATTGACTATTTTGAAAGCACATATCATGGCTCAGAAAATGAGATGTTTTCTTCTCTTTGCTCATACACTTAAACACTTTCTCTAAAATTTGTGCCACCATAAAAAAAGCCCTACAAAAAAAATAATCTTTCCTCGCATCTCAGCATTAAAAAAAAAATAACAATATAATTAGCTTGCCTTTGAAATAGATTTAAAGACCTGGAAAGCTGTGTCCTCATGTTTAGAACACTAAATGGAAAGTGAAGACACTTCTTTTTAGTACACAGACTTTGTTACTCTGTATATAGTCACTGCCTCTTGAGTACACCTGCATTATGTAGGAACAGAAACCAAAATGTAAGTCTCCTATATATTAATATTTTGCTGCTAGTTTTTTATGCAAGCGCATACAACCAGAAATTACTAAAACCTCATCCTGACAGACACTCTTCTGCTTTAAAATATCATCTCAAACTAATCTAAAGAACTGGCATTCACAGAGCTCAGTCTTTATTAGGAGACCCGCTGCTGCTGAGCAACTGTGCGTTAAGCGCAAGACGACTGCTCCATCCTTGCTCACCTGCAAACTCACTCTTAGCCATTCCACTTCCACAAGTCCTGTCCCTTTGCTGCCTACTGGCAATGCCAGTCAGGGCTTCACCCAGTGATAAACCCAATTATATTTCCTCACAGAACACAAGAAATATCTTAAGTTCTAGGGATCTTAAGCACAAGCTGTGAAGCAAAACACTGAAATGAGTATTACTGATTTAATTTTAATGTGGGATTGAGCTATCGTCCATCTCCTTAAAAAGGTGACAGCAAACAAGATTTTACTTATCAATGAATTTTAAAGTATTTTGGTGGCTGTTTTTTGGTGCTCACCAAGGATACTTTGTGAAACTGAAACCTCAAGCAATTTCCTTTGTTTTTAGTACAAATACACCCATTCACCTCTATCCCTTGAATGAGAGTGGGTTCTGCAGTTGCTATTCGTTTTATTCTGCTTAAGCATTCATGAAAATAAAATAAAATTAAGTTGGCTGTGAGAGCAGGCAACTTCTCTCCAAAGTTTTGACATCACTGACATTTCTCATATTTAATAATTCAGACTCACTCCCCTAAATTTTGTCCAGGAAAATAAGATGGTCTTTATATTCCAAAGATGTCTTCACAAAAGTCTGCAGTACTGGATTTTCTGATGCTGAGTGATTATGAAACCCCCTTTTGTTCTCAGAACTTCATGATGTATATCTATAACTCTTTCTTGTTTGTGAAGATAAGACCAGCCTTGTCTCTCTAAATGCCATTTCAAAGGAAGATTCACAGTTGTTTGACTTTTTGATCTGTGTGGCAACTAGCTCGACCACCTGCGCTGGGCTCGAGCAGTGACTGAGCTTGCTTTGTACCATCTTATGAACACAGCAAGCCTTTTAAACCAGAAAGAGCTGATGTGTGAATACACCAATTTACAATGTAAATACAGGGTCCAACAATATGGGCATCTTTAATGACCAAATGTGTAAAGTGCATATATTGTTTACTGATTATATCATTAAATAAAACAGATGGCTCATATTCTCCATCCACCTACAGTGGATTAAAACACAATGGTGTAATAGTCTGGTAGACTGGTAATGTGAAACATTGCTTTGTACTGGTGTAGTAGTACAAATAGCTGTTCACAAATGAGGTACAAAGCCCCACTGCCACTAAGAGTAATTAGCTTAAGGCTGTACTGAAAGAATGCTACCTTCACAATCAACACGTGTGCCATTCACATTGCAAACTGTGTTTGAAAAAATACAGCCGTGACAGAAAGCAGCAAGGAAGTTTCTCGGCATGGATAAAGTAGACCATATGCTTCCCAACATCTGGGCAAGACCAGGCACACTTAGAACCATGTTTCTCAAACAATTCCCTATTTAAATGCGCTATCTGCAGCCAAGATAAGAAAATGATAGAAACATACAAGTGCCTTTTTTTTTTTTTTTTCTTGCACAGGCATTTTTATGAGGAGGAAGGTAGGGAGTTGGTGTAAAAATAATTTTAAGATACAATTTTTATTCAAGAAGAAAGATCATCTGTTAGTGTTGCAATCTTAAACTATCAGCAGATCTACTAAATAAGAGAAGATGAAGACTTTGCTCTAACTTGCAAATGTTACAAAAACCTTCTGGGTTACAGCCTATTAATATATCAAAGTCCAAGCTAAATAAAGGCTCTTAGGTAACAAATGCAACACAGTGAGATCCTGCAAGCTAAGCCATGTTACCACTCATGGAGAAACGTTGGTATTTGCATACGGCATATAGGTCAGTGAAAAACTCTTCTGCTATGTTTTTAAACTGGAAAACACCAATAACACTTATAATTCTAATAAATTGTAGCTCTTGAATATTCAATTTCATTGACTAATTTTTCAGGTCTTCAAAAAAACCGAATTAATAAACTGATTTTAAAATATATATAATCCCAATTCGAAGACTGAAGGAGCATGAGCACTGAAAAGCTATCAGCTTGGCTGCAGTGAGCAGGTTGCAAGAGTCTGTCCCTTGTTTATATTATTCTAGATATTTCTGAAACAATTGCAATGATTTTCAATTAATTACTTTAGAGCTACACAAATGTTGCAGAGAACATAAATCTGAGTGTTTATGGTACAATTATTTTTTCTCTGTCTTTCCCATTTTGCTCAATTTCCACACTGACTCTTCTTTGCCTTCTTGATTATGTTCAAATCTTCCATATTAGTTAAAGAGCCAGCCAAAATTAGCAAATTTTCATTATTCCGATCACCAAGTAAACTACACAATGTCTCATTGTAAGACCACACTTTCTCATTCGTGACTGTTATTCTTCAGACAGATGCTCAGCAGGTTAGCAATGTGTGAACATTTCTTCCACAGAGTTTTAAAGGTCCAACACAACATAATTGCATGCTACACAAGGATATAAATTCTCAGTTTTGGTCTTGTCTCACAGCAGCACTAACTTATCTGCAACAAACTCTTAAGTGATCCCAGTTTTCCTTAGCTGTTGATTTCTCACTGTCATAATTTATGGCCTTCTTTGTAAAACTACAATAACAGCAAACAACACCCTGCCCCAACAAACTTTGTTCAAACCAAAAGAGATCCTCAGTCAATAGCAGGACTATGGTCAAGTAAACTGTTCACATAAGTATGACCTGCAAGTTCAGGTCCTGGATTTTATGGTAGAACTTTAACAACTGACTTGAACAAAAATCCCAAATTTTCCTTTGTTCCAGTTGTTGGTCACTTAATCTTTTATGTCTCTTGAGCACTGCCCAAACTATCCAGTTCTCCCATTTTTACATTCCCGAATCCCATCAAAAGGCTTGGCTTGATGAAAACTGGAAACTATAATTTACTTCTGTACACCATTATTTATGTTCTCTAATCCTTGAAAAGTTCAGCAGAAATTTCTTTTCACAAAAGTTATGGGCCAGGACAGAGCACAGAAACCTTCTCAAAGGCACCAGCACATAAAAGCTCTCTGCCTACCCAGGAAGAAAGGTTTGGGCTGAACATTAGGAAAAACTTGGAACAGTTTGATTGAAGAGATGGGGAATGTTCATCAGCACAGAGCAGGCCAGACAAATACCTGCCAGGATTGAAACAGGGAAAGTCAATCCTACCTTAACATAAAGGGATGAACTTTTCCGTGATCACTTCCAAGATGACTCTATTTCTCTTTTGGAAAAATTGTGGATTAAAATTAAATGACCCATGTAGCAAAATATCATGCAGATCTGTGATCTGAAAACATTACATATAGGAATTTATGGCTTAAACACTCTGTAGTAAATGGAATGCGTAAAATTTGGCATATATTGTTCTGTGACAGTTATATTGTGAGTGGTGTCAAGAACAACATGATCGTTAATTTACTACTGGCCTTAAGGAGTTTAACTTCATTGATTTCTGAAGAGTTGTCTCCAATTATTTCAGCAATAACCAATGTCAGATTTGCTAACAGGTTCCCTGCCTCACATAAACAATCTCATCACATTCAAAATATTTTTACTATGTTCACTATTCCTGAATATCATGTCAGAGATAACTCATCCAACTGGAAACTACTTGTATCTACTGCAAGAGAGCACTGCACTGATTATGCTGATATAAGACATGCCTTCTCATGAAAGCATGTAATCGGACATCTATTGCGGTTCAGACACGACAATGCTGACTATGAAATGCCATTTATTTCACTCATGACACCGTGAACCTTTTTAGGCTCTAGCTGCTTAATGGTAGTCAACATATCTCAATACAGAACAATCACAAAGGGTTACATGATATTTAACCTATTATGATGCTTTACATTCTTGGTATATGCAGTCCAGGACTAGCTTGGATAATTATCCTTTGCTGAAACACAACTGTGCTTTAGATAATGTCCTTTCCAGCTGTTCAGCTGGTAACAAGTAGATGGAAGTGGGGCAAATGAGATAGTAATTCCAGATGATATAAAAGAGGGAACACGGAGACCAGAACAAAGCCCATTGTGCATCTAAAACAGGAATGAAAAAAGAGAAACAGAAATATTGTCTGAAGAATGCTGAGAGCCCTGCTCATAATGGACATAGTGTTGGCAGCTTGACACATGGATACAGCTTTCTAAAAATCTGAAAACTAAAACAATGCTACAACATAAATGCTTTTATCTCAATGAACAAAAGACATATCCATCTAAGACTTTGGTTAGGTGCAAAGAGATTAAGACACTGACTTTATTTTATCCTATTCACTTAAGTTATTAAAACGTAAAGATCAACCACAATGTTCCTTTTCCTTTCCAGGTTTGACGTAAACTTAACTCTGTATCACTTAGTCCGTTGGAGCTGAAGGTTTGCAAAGGCTAAGGTGGAGTTAAAGTAATCATAGCTACATGCCTGAAATGTTGAAATTGGTCTCGTTCTGTGAGGCACTCAGTATCTTCAGTATATGGCTTGGAATTCTCCATGTACACTGCTTGCTGTAGCTACGGTGGTTATACAGCAGCACAAAAGACTTCTGCATCTTCTACAGTACATGAACTCAAAAGTACTTCTAACACTGAGTGAGAGTAAGATTTTTCAAAAGCATTTTGGAAACAACATACAGAACACTGCCCTAGAAAGATGAGCAAGGTTTATATGATGGCTCTCAACTCATTATTAAATATAAGAAATGCATCTTACATACACCAGATTATGTCATAAACTGAGAACAGTGCACCCACAGTGTCTCATTCCATTTTAAAATTCTTTCTGTTCAGACCTAGAGGTACATTTCCAGCTTTTTGGTTGGACTCCTAATGATGAAGAATGCTTACCCTTGGGAATTTTGCTGACACTACATTTACACTTTCCAGATGTTTTGTCCATCACTTCGGCACAGGAACAAGGTTTCTTTTTAAAGCCAGAGACAAAGTGAGGAGCAAGCAGGTACTAATTAATGCCAAGGTTTAATCTGGAATAGCAAGCTGTACGTGCCTTATCCAAAGACAATTTTGTGATTAAGAGCACCACAAAGATTATCAGTTTCCTTTTGAAAAGATTCAACACTTCATAATTGATAAAGATTAGTTGTATACTAAAACACAAACACGTACAATAATAGAAAAATCAAGTAACTGTATTAAATGCTTAGAAGTCAGTAAATTTAAAAAAATGTTCTTACACTCACAGTAACAAGCACTAAAATACCCTATGTGTATTTCATGGCTTCCATTTAACAACAGAAATACTAAGGACAGGGTTTGCTCTGTAATCAGCCTTCAGCAAGGAGCACAACAAAAGCCGTGTTACCCCAAGAGATGACCCAGAATCGTTCTGCTACTCACTTCTCCCTTATTCAGTCTACCTCAAGTTAAGGGAATTGCTCTTCTGGTTTAAGTTAACCATATGCTTAAATATGTTCCTGAATCAAGGTCTAAACTACTGAAAGTAAACAGCTACAGCTGTAAATATTCAACATGGAGCAGACATGTGGCTAAAGGATTTGCCGTTTCAATTATTTTTCAGTGTAGAAATACATCTTGAAGTAAAAATAGAAATATATGTACCAAAAAGTTGCTGAAACAATTTCTACTCAAACTTTTTTGGCTTGAGACCAAATATGCAAAAGTTCCTGCTGGAAAGAGGAATTCCTCTATTAGCATGAAAACAAGGCAAATCTAACTGTATGTTAAACTTCACTCAGTGTCTGAGATATGAAGACCCTCCTCCAGAAAACTGCAGAGACTCAACAGTCATGCCCTAGTACAACTGACACTGAGACAGGCTTTAGCTCAGAAGAAAATCTTCTTTGTTACTAACTTTGGAGATGGAAACAGAGATTGGTAGGGAAATAGGGGAAAAATACAGTGATACCCCTCACTGTTTCTTTTGTTTTGCCTCAATAGGGACATGACTGTCTCTGCTGCTATTCTTCTGCATATGGAAATGTGGGCTTCGTAGTCAAGAGAGAAGGCAGAACAGACATAATTAACTCTTCACATCTCTAGGATTGTGAGAAATAAATTAAAAAAAATATTATTGTGCATCCACTGCTGAATGGCCACTGGACCAGGTCAATAGTCGGAGGCAGTGTACCCCACACACAGTTTAAATAATTGCTCCACACTTAATGTCATCTCAGCCTAATGACCAGAGGGCCTCTGTAAAACTGCTGAAGTTGTCTGAGTACCACCAGGAACCATTGCAAACCAGGCCCTAACTCTAAACCATTTATGTTTTAAATCAGTTCTGCTTAGGACCAGATACAACAGACACAAGCTGCATGCTGGGAAATTTCAATTAGAGACCTGGAAAAATTGCTTATTTCAGCTGCTACTGGAACAGATTGCTTAGAGAGGTGTTGGATGTGTTCAAAGCTTGCCCGGAGAAGTCTCTGAGCAACCTGCTCTAATTAGACTTGCTTTGAGCAGGAGGTTGGACCAGATGAATTCTGGAGGTCCCTTCCAATTTAAATTGTCCTATGACTCTATGTAATGTTGAAAAATAACTGAAAGGTCTGGACTATCCTGGAGTTCAAAAGTAGAAGGAAGTCTGACTAGAAATAATGCAGGAAGCAGGACTACCAGAATTTTCCTGGAAAGAAGGGTGAAGCAGCCTGATTACAACTAGCACAGAGGGGGAGGCACTCCCTGTTTCTAATTGTAGTCACATTGGTCATGCAGCTGTTGGCTATATAACTTATATATAACCTATCACCTGAGAGCTGAACACTTACTGATTAATTTCCATCAGCTGGAGCTACCGTGTTTGTCCTATTGGAAATCAAGTTTTAAAAGTCTCTTGATGTGTTCATAAACTTCTCAAAGCATCATTGATAACAACCCAGAAGATTGAAATCTGAAGATTAAAACAGGATTTTTGTCATTAAAATGTCCTAGTGAACCAGACAGAATAAAACATTGTTCTGGAGGGTAGCAGCTATTTTTTCTACAACATTTTTCTGCAATTTGGAGCGGGGTAGACAGAATTTATCTGATAATTGGATAAAGATTCAAATCTAATGAAATTTTTATCTGGTTACTTTTAGGTTGGTTTGTTTCCCACTAGGCCATGTGTGGCTTGGACACGGTCCAAGTTCTTTTCTTAAAAGCTTTTCTAGGCTATTGGCTTAGGATATGGGCAAAAGACTGAGGATCTTTCAGAACATATTCTTTTCCACTTCTTTCTAACACACCGTGCGCTCCTCAATTCATATTGGGGTAGAGGCCAAGGAATAGATGTCTCAAATGGCAATATTGCAGATGACCGCAGAAGATGCCATTTCCTTATGCTAAAACCTATTATTTGAAAATTCTATAACTGTTTTAAAGAGGAGTCATAAAATATCAGGATGTCCAGAGCTACAGATACACTTAAAAGAAATTATTATATTTCCTTACCCCAATACCCAAAATACTGGGAGATAACAAATCCCAATATATACGGCTGCCTACTTTTACTTGCTAGAGCAGCAAACTGCAACAGAAATCCCTGTCCCTATTTTGCCACTGATTTCCTTAGTGAGCTATGGCAATGTACCAAACCTGTCCCTGCTTTTACTCCCCATCTCCAGAACATGTTATGCACAAATATATGGCCAGGGAATTTAAGTCATACAAAAGGAGTAATTTACCCCTCCAGCTATGTAAATATCTAATATCTTAATATATTTGTCCAGAGTCAGAAGAGATGCTGCTTCACCTTTCCCAGATGATAAAACCAGAAACAGTTAGGCATTAACAGTTAGGCAACACAGGTTGTTAGCCTGGCATACGACTTCAAGGATATCAGTAAATAGATATTGCGGGAGAGGCAACTAAGTTGAGCAATGTTCAGTTTACCATTACCTTTTCCATATAATAATGATGTGAAGAAGAGTTCTTCATCATTTTTCTTTATTGGCTCCAGTAATTAAGTGAAACATTGTGTTGCATGTACTGAAGAATGCAGAAATTAAGACACAATTGCCAATCTGTGCCAATTATTTTTCTTACAGTTGTATTTACCTAATTTGCATTGATTTCTGGGGGTCTGTATTTTATGATTATTCTTGTGACTAGACAGCATTTGGATTATGCTGAGGCTGAGTAGATGCTAGACCCTTCTACCCAACAGTCAAACACTAAATTCACTACAGGTCTATCATGTGGTTTTAAATAACATTCTGAGAATCTTCTACTGCAAGTTGCATCTAGGCTGAGACATTTCTTTGGCACATTTACCTAAACTGATCTTAAATCTTAACCTGCCTTTCATCCCGATGGGTGACTCAGCCCAGCATTTTTGTTAAACAAAAAGGAAATACAGTGCCTTTCTGGCACACAGGAACATGCCATCTTGCTATTCAACTACATAATCCTTTTGTCTGAAAAGACAAGCCCAAGTATATTTCAGAAAGATCATATTTTTCATTTGGCTTATGGAACACTTATAAACTAGGACTCCTAACTGTGATTCCCAAACACAAAACAAAGTCAAAGGTTACAGCATATGTTTTTGTTTCAGCTTCTCCAAATTACTTGCAAATGTATTCAAACACAATATGAGGAGATACTTTATTTTACTGAAAATAACAGACTACAGGGTGCTGCAGAAAAAGCTGAGGTACCTCAAGCATAAACATGGAAAGAATACATTGGTTTAGAAACCCATAAATCCTTATTTGAATCTGCCAACCTGAAAGCCAAGTAAAGCCCGAAAAAACTATTTTTCCTAAATGCTATGTCTGATTAAGCCATACTATTAAATGACAGCTGAACTTTAACATTAATATGATATTATTTAAATAACTGCATGATTTTTTTTTTTTGCACTAAAATGATGAATGATTTTTGGACAGCTCAATTGACATAAAGCAAGAAACGCCTTTAATGAGATTTGACAAAATGGAGACATATGCAGAATATTCGTTACAGCTCATGTCGCAGAGCCCTTCCTGGGGAGACTTGGGTTTGGTTGTGTCTTTTCTTTTGTTCATTTTTTTTATGGTTTATTTTGATTGTCTACAGGCACTGAACCATTCCTTTCAATTGCCACTTCCCTTCTCCATGGATTTGTAATTTAGCTTGTGTCATTTACATATTACTCTTAATCAGAGAATTTTATTTGTTACAGTTTGGAGTTAGAATTGTAAGAAATCTGTGGAATGAAGGCATGAGATTCAGTCATTTTAACCTTTGTCAACCCAATATACGAGGAACTAACAAAGATACTTTTCTGAAGATACTTACGAAGAGGAAAGAGGAAAAAGAACAACTTATTAAACTCTAGTTTTGATGTTCCCAAGCCAAGTGACAAATCAACAACTCTGCTAAAATTTTCTCTTTTTTTTAATAATAAACAAATTGCATTAAGCAAATATGCCACAAAAAAGCCCATGGGATAGGTAATTTCATACTGAACACTTCTGAGGATGCTCTAAACTCCTTTAAAATTGTGCTTTCATAGCACCCAACACCACCTACTAGAGGGATGGTTTTCCTCTTCAGGAATCTGAATACATACAGAAATATTGACATCACAGAGAAGCTCAGATGCTGTTTCACTGGGTAAAGAACACATATCCAGAGATGCCACTAATTGAAAAAAGTCTGTATGGGAAGGTACCGATGCAAACTCAAGGTGGCTAGTAATCACTGGATAACTCCCTCCTTGCAGTCCCACATAGATTTTTATGATGTTGCAAATTTTTCCTTTCTGTACGACTTCACTTTAATACCAGGGACAATTTTCATAACACTGAAAGCATGGGAAAAACATGGTAAAACCACAAAGTTTGACAATGTGTCTGCCCTGTCTATTCAGACAGAATTAATCATCTTACCTCTTCTCTGTGTGTGAATTTGCCCCAAAACATGTACAAACTTTCTCACATAAAATCTGACAGGTAAAAAACCCCCAAAACACTGAAATCACTCAAGAATAAGGAACACAGGCAATCATCATCAAAGGGCTTAATTTTAGAACAGACTAAAAACCCGCTCAAATACAAAGAAACAAGGATGAGAAATGATTGAGCACATGGTAATCCCTCAGGCTACAGAAAACTCTTTCCATAGCTGTGATAAAGCCTTCGATCTAACCATGCCTGCTTCACTATCAGCATTCATTCAAAGACATTCTACACAGCAGCCTGGGTGAAAAACATCAGGTAAGTTCGCAAAATGCCAAGGTTGAGTTAAAGCTGGAAAAATGGCACGGAGGGAGAGAGGAAAAAAAGAAAGAGCCGAAGTGTCCCTACCTTGGCCTTACCTTCGCAACATTCCCGTCAAAATCCTGGAACTCTTCCCCAGGTTTGCATCCGTTTCTCTGAGCTGTGAAGAAAAGAGACCCACTAAAGGCAAAGGCATATGTAGTCCATTCTATACAAAGGACAGCTATTTGTACTGTCATGTGAGTCAATCAACTTCACTTCTAGCCCACGAAAAACTCACATGTAAAAAGGACACCGAAGCTCTGAAATCAAAAAACGTTTTGTCTGGTTTTCACTTACATAAAGATGAAAACCATGGAAGGTAAGACGTTGAGGCAACAAAGATGAACCAAGATAAAGAGCAAAATACAAATAAAAGGTTGCAGGTAGAAACTATACAAATTGGTATCCATAATTCCCATTGATGTGCTATGTGTATTGGTTATGCGTATTAGCAAGGGCATCAAGGGATGAAGAGACAGCCATGTGCTGTGCTCCTGATGCCTTATGAAAAGAAAAACAAACCTATCTTTCTTCCACTGTTTTTCAAAGCTGAAATACATAACAGTGTCCTTTTACCAATTCCGTGTAAAAGAAATATGCCTATAATATCCCTTAAATACAAAACTTGTACCTACAAGCAGCCAGCACTGGGCTGGCTGCCCAAATACTTTGTGACCAGGATACAGTACGCACATAAGACACAGTTGTATAATATATATTTTTTGCATGTAAGGATCACGCAATGAAAATAGCATTTTTGTAGTTTACTAGGACACAGGAAACCTACATTTACAGCTAAACTTAATTAGCTGACGTTCTACAGCTCTCAAAAATTTTGCAAAATAGGTAAAAGCACAACTGAATAAAAAATGAAATTGGGGAGACGAAGAGAAATATTACGAAGCAAATGAACTTCATATTAAAAGACAGCAATTACTTCTATTGTTCTTTGAAAGGGATTGAAACCTCCCCTCTATTTTTTTTTTTTTTGTGTTTATTAGTGTCCCACAGAAGGAAATCTAGAAATTAAGAAGTGTACAGAAGAATTGAGTTACTTTCCTGTTGCCTCTTTTGCTAGTGGTAGCTAGAGGAGAGACATCTTTGGACTTTTTAGAGAACCAGTGGTACATCAAAATCTACTGTAAATGACAACATAATGACTGTCAGTTATGAAACAGCAGGGACCAGTGCTTCTAACGGGCCCCAAACATACAGCTGTGTGTACATACATAAAAACATTTTGCTTATGAAAGCTGAATTTTTACCTCTTCACTATCAAATCATATTGAAAGGATTACCTGACTCATTGACTTCTTACTAAAGAAACTTTGTTGTAGAAGACAAAATGCATCCTCTGTTACACATTCATCAAAACAGCAACACTGCCAACACAAGTGGCAGTCTTCCAACAATAAATCACCTTCACCATAACAAACCACTATTGTATCTTGAATATAGGCACAGCAGCAATATTAAAACCAATTTCTATTCTGGAGCCCAATACCGTAAATATTTGCTATCAGAACTAATGCTTATTACTGAAATCAGTAGTTGCAATCAATGACACATAACTTTTTTGCACAAATTTCCTCCTTGTTCTTGTAAAAGGTATTAAGGAAATACCCAGCAGAAGCTGGGACTGGATAACACCAAGACAGACTTGCTGTTAGCAATATCATATTCAGTGGGAAGGCTTGCACTGACTCTCAGCTCCCTGTAATTATGTGCCACGATGGAACAAAGATGAGCATTATATTCCAGGGAGGCCATTCCCTCATTTTTTCCTGATTCATCTAGACAATTTAAGCTCCAGAAAAGCAGTTTAGCCCAGTTTGACACAAGTAACAGAAGAAAAACTGTCACAATAATTTTTAAAAGGCTCATTAAAAAGCCAAGTTCTTATCTATGCTAGAAGGGAATCTGAAGTACAAATGTATGCTTTACATTGGTCTTTTATTATTCATAAAGATGCATTTAACACTTGGGGCTTCTCCTCCCTTTTCACAGAGAAGTAGCTCTCCTTTTTACCATTATATGTTTGATCCTAACTTTCCTCTCTTGCTGCAGGATTCTACCTGACAGCTAGAATGAGTACTGATAGTTAGGAAGGGGAAGCTGAATCTTAGAGGTTTGACAAACTCCTCTAAGCAAGACGACCTTGTATTTTTACAGTAATAAAAAAACCCACAAAATAAGCAAAAGAAATGTTAAAAAAGAAACAAACACGTGTATACACACAGTTGGAAGATCTCTAGCTACCTCCCAAGAGAACACTAAAAAAACACCTTTTCTTCCTGCGTTGGCAGAAAAAACAACATAAATTGTTTCAAACTGGAAGTTTGTTTTTATTTAAAAGTGAGATATCTGGTGGTACTTCTTCCATCATTTCTTTACCAATACCAGTGCATTGCAGAAGCCAAAGAACTGGTGGCATGCAAACCTGTTAAATGGCATATGATGGCACTTCCTTGTTTCACAGAACTGCTGTAGTGAAAATGTTTTGAAAGATGCTTTGTTATCAGCAATGGCAAATCTACATGGTCTTTAAGAAAGCTTTTAAAATACAATATTAAGAATAATAATGAGAAAGGAAGGAAGATGAACAAGATGCTGACATTGATATCTTGTCTGCCTTAGACACATTTTAATTTGAGGTTTTCCTAAAAAATGTTGCCTTTTTTAGTGTCCTGTATAGTCCAGTTAACCTGTCTGACCCTCGTAGCAGAGCTTTTATCCCTTCTCTTTGGCTTTTAAAAAAAAGTAGTTTAGGGAATTTTTCTTCACAACTGTTATTACACACGAATTTGCACTGCACATCATCTTCATTTATTTGAAGAGTTACTAGCTACGTCTTGCAGTTTTCTTCATTCAAACATCTTACTCTGCAGACAGGAAAACTCACATATAAATTTAACCAAACTATAGAGATGCTAACTCATTTAAATTTTGTTCATACGAAAAATCTTCCTAATTTTCACAACACTGAATTGCTAAGAACTGACGATCATATTCAAGCTGACACTTGGCTTTCAGAAGACAAGCTTGTTCCCTGGTTGATTAGAAAATAACTCCATGTATTCAGTGTAAAGCTATTATGCATTGATAAAGCACCCTTTGTCCTGGTCTTTAAAAAAATCTCGAGAAAATGGAAAACTTGCCAAGTTATCCGAGATCATCCCTGATTGTACATCTGAATATAGAGATAGTTGGGATAGGTCCACTTGTATGATTCCAAATGGAGAACTTTTCTGAATTCCCTAAACCAGATAAAGTGGTACGTGTAGATGTGGTGCTTAGGGACATAGTTTAGTGAGTTAGGTGGTGTTGGGTTGGACTTGATGATCCTTGAGGTCTTTTCCAACCTTAATGATTCTATGATTCTATGATAAAAACCTGGAATTTGAGACCTTCCATGTACGACAAGAGGTTTTTTCCTGAACTGTGATGGGATACACCTTTCTAGAATACTCTTACTTTTAATCTTGTTCCATGCAGCTTACAGATTTTGCCATCAAAGAAATCTGCTCTTCAGGTGGAAAGCACAGAAAAGGAAAAGTTATGTTACAAACAACATATACACAGAGTCACCAGAACAACACTCCCTCTTTCCCGAGGATTTTTAGCATCAGCCAAAGGGGATACACTATATTAATCTCTACTGCCTAGGTTTTACTTGTCCAGCTAGAAACAGAAAAGCATGTCAGACTCAGAAGTCACGATGGATGTGAGGAGTGGAGATGAAATAAGACACAAAGGTGCCTGAACAACACTTGGTAAATGCTCACAATCCTTAGTTACATTTAATGATTTAGTTGTACTTAACGTTTTAAAACAGATAATGTCCAGGATTTTAGAAAGCAACTAATATAGCTGATAAAAAATGCCTCATTAAAGATGTCATATGAGGCTTTACCAGTCAAAGCTATTCAGGCAAAGAAACTCCCCGGGACAGATAAAGGAGTTTTTTTAAGTGGCATTGGTCAGCTAGAGGACTGTAGGAGGACTTCGCTTTGGCAAAATCGGACACTCAGGAAAGTATCTGATCTACGTGTCACGGACAGAAAGTAACAAGTGTAGTCCTTCCTGGTTCTGTGAGCAGAAACCAGAACCAGGGAGGAAATTTCTTAGACTGAAGTTCAGAGAAGTTGTATGCACTGGATGGGATGGGCTTCTGGGCATCTTCATTAACTCTACAGAGTGGAGTTGATCCCTATTGAGGCAACATAAGCCCAAAAATGACACAGATATGTTATCTCAACTGCAGTGACTGAGCACCAGTATAAGAAACCACTCACTACCTGTTTTTTCACACAGAATTGCCTAAGGAGGCAATTATTAGCATTTGCAGTTACAAAGAGTAAAGCTGATCAACTATCAGAAGCTAAATTGTGATATTGAACTTTGTGTCACTGAAAGTCCAAGAAGGCATTGCAATGGACAGCATAAAAAATTCTTCAGAGTTAAGTTTGTGTTCTGTCATTTGATGTTAGTGACAGAAAGCTTGCTTCCAACAGTGGGTTTGGTGACTCCAGCGTGATTGCCTCTCTGTAGGAGAGGCTTTGCAGGATCAGGCCCATATGCGATACTTTTTAAGTGCCTCGCTGCAGATGGTTTATATAAAACTGATCAATATACTGGATTATTTTTGCATGCACAGAGAACTTGCCCAAAGCAAATAAAATCCAAGACCAGCAATTACTTATTATCAAACTTACCCTTTCCCGAGCACGCTGGATCTTCTCTCTGTCGTGGCTGAGGTTTTCCAGCATCTCCTGTCCAATCTGCTCTGCATTAAAAAATCAAAATGTAAATCATGAAAAATATAGCTTGTGACTGTAAGGCCTCAAAATGCCAGGTTAGATTGCAACAAAGCTGTAAAGAACAACGGCATTTAATACATGTGGCAGCCTCATCACTCCTCCTAACTGCAGAGAGGAAGACATCATTATACTAAATTTTAAGTTTTCCAAGCAACTTAAAACTGAAGAAGAAACAACTAAACAAGAAGCTGTCCCCCTGCAATCTCTTGAGGTTGTTTTGGCCCTGGGAACTGATGCTGATGTTTGGTCTGTGAAACAAAGGCAAGAAGACTTTCAGACTTGTGTTAAATGCTGTGTGTTCATACTTCCCACGTGCTCCTTAAGCCCATTCCTTGTCTTAGAAGGGAAGTCAGGAAGCCTTTGCTCAAACACCAGCCACCCTTACTCTCTGTGACTCTCAGCATTTACCACGGACACTTAAATAAAAGCTATTCTAGGCTAAGCCCAGTTACTGGTATCTATTTTGCTCCAACACAGACTATTTCTGGCAAGGTTAGAGACAGTCTGTAATGGATCTCCTGATGTTTTAATACCAGACATATACATTAATCTATTGTCATCACTGTTTGTTTACAGAGGGGTTGTTTGCTTCCACAGCTTATGCTGAACCAAAGGTTGTAAAATTATAGTGGAGAGGCCTCAAGATACAGTACAAAACCAATGCAAGATGCCAAAACTTTACTCTTCAAACAGCTTCAAATGATGCTCTTACGGTGAAATATTATCAGCAAGTACAGAGAAAAGATTTTAATCTTCAAAGTCCTATAGAAACATTAAGAAACCCTCCCTGTATTTCCCTGAAGGAGAAAAATAAGTTATATCATTCCCATTTTACAGATGGAGAAACAGACACACAGAGCTGAGGCAGCTGCAGCTCGCCTCAGGACACACAGCACGTGTGAGACAACCAGCATTTTTGTGCACATTCATTTAGGCTACTTAGCTAGCCTGCCAGAGATATGCACCAAAGGTAAGTAAAACTATAAAAACATGATTTTTTTTTTTTTTTCATACACAACAAAAAATCATGCCATGTTTTTCTTCTGGTGAGTAAGTAGGATCTTAAAATGTCATTATTTGAGGAGCCCCAAGGAAATTAATCATTAACATTTCACCAATATGTTACCAGAGCAAACATGACTACGACTATTCTTATTTTTTTAATAGATACAGTACATTTTCAGGAAAAAATCCAAAGTAGAATCACCTCAAACTTTACAAATTTGAGTCAAGCAATTTTTTTTTCTAAATCCATTTAACATAAGGTACACACTCTGCCAGATAAAGTCTAAGGAAATTCATTACATATATATTTCTCTATCTGTTGCCAAGTACAGCACAAGTAAGATAAATATTTCCTCAGATATCTGACCACAAATTGACATCCTCATTATGCTATCTTGTCCCTCTTGGCTTCTGCTCTTTACTTTTAGCTGTATATACAATGCCTCCCAAAGGTGAAATGTGGTAAGATATGTGGTTATTGAGTTAAAAAAGCTGTAAGGTGCAGTACAGCTATACAAATGGTAGCCTAGGAAAGCGATTCCAGAGAGCTTTGCCTACGCTGCATGTCAAAGTACTTACTGGATGAAACTAAACTGAGGTTATTCCTCATCAAAGCACTCAAACAGTGTAATGCACAAACAGATACATGCATTCAATGCAATCTGGGGGACAAAAAACAAAGCAAAATGTCGTAAAAACAGAAAGGAAAAAAACCCAACAAATTACTAACCGAGTAGCATAAGGCGGAACGATAACAAATATTTATTGCTAAAAATTATACTGATGTTTGCACAGACATAAAGCAGTGCAAGAAGCAGATTTTCCTTCAAAGAAATAACTGTAAAGTAAGTGGCTAAAATGGCTCGGTATTTCACAAACAAAGCTCAAAAATATCTTTATAGGAAAAAGCTCTATTCTTATTACACCAATTTCAAGCAAGTTACTGTGGTTTTTTTTTTTTTCATCTTCTTCCTGTCACTGGCAAGTTCACACTCTTAGCTTTTTATAATGATTGAGTTTATTTTCCAACCATCAATGTGACAGCAGCATCAACTGTAAGTGAGGGTAAAACACCGTCACTTTGACGAATAGTGTATTTTCCTCTCATTGTCGATGACTGAAGACATCAATAAATAAGGAAGGAGAGCATGTCAGCCAGAATATCACAGAATGAATTGTTGATATGACACTTAGGGATTAAACCTTCAGCCACGAAGTTCAACCTAGCAGAGGGGTCTGAGAACTGAGATAGTTGCGTTTCTTCCCAGCAGCCTCTATAGATAAATAATTGGACGGATCATCAATTTTACAGGAGCAGCTTTACTCTACATGCACTTTAGTTGATGATCTTTGGCCTTTTTTGGCTAAAATAACAACATAAGTTGAACAAAGAGACATAACGGAGGTAACATAATCTCACAATAAGTTTGCAAACATAAATTGACACCTTTATCCACAGATCCACTTCGTATCCTTGTTCTACTCAGAAAATTCACTGATGACAGTGAAACTTGATTTTCAGTTGGAAGGTCAAGAGAGTCAAACAAAAATATTAATAAGTAAAGAAAACACAGACTTATAAATGACATGAAGACATGTCTCCTCACTTGGTTTGCAACTGAAGGTGCCCGGGACTGGAAAAAAGGTAACACGAGCCCACAGTACAGCTAATTACAAGCTTGATATCATTGCTATCTGCTTGCTATCATTTTTCAAGTTTCCCCACAACTCTTATGTTTTCCTGTCAGTTAAAACCTTAATCTATGTGGCAGATTCATGCTTTTAGTGCAACCGTGCTGTATAGATGTTTCCAGACTACTTATAATGCAAATCATTGATGATGCTACTAAAGTTATGTGAAAAGGTCAGGTTTCTAAGATGTACTGTAGTGCTGATGCATGAATTAAGACCAATACACAAACTGAAGGGTGTTGCATGCTGCCAGTAATGGTGTTATTTCCATAGAAATTATTATTTGTGTATTATCTCATCCTTTTAGTCAGCATGTACGGACAATGTTTAGTACAGTGCAGTCCCAAGCCCTACAGAAGACTGCATGGTGTTGCCTCTTCTAACCAAAATTCCCAAAGAGATGCATAAAATTGTGTTCTAAAATTACAGCTAGACTATGAAGCAGAAGGATGAATGCATTTACATCATTATTATCTATGTACCGACAGAGGACAGGAATATTGGATATAGCAATTATCTCAGTCTTAAACAATGCTGCCATGAACAGAAAAAAAAATTCTGAAAAAGTACATAACTTAATACTAACAAGCATCAGCCTTCAAGGGTGAATACTAAAATTCACAGCTCTAAATGTATTCTGCCTTAAAGGTGTTTGAACAAGGTTTGGGAAATCAGCCTCTTCAGAGTTGAACGCTTGAATAACACTATGTTGTGGGTCCAACACAGATGGTGCCTGGTTCTATGAGACTGTGTTATGCAAAGAACATATAACATTTCTTATCCTAAAACAGTGAATCTACCTAGAAGAATGAAGATGCTTTCCCCAACTGAAGAAAAAAATCAAACCCAAAAAAACCCAACAAATGCAAATACAACTTCCCCCTTTACATGTGCAGAAATTGGTACACGATTTTAACTTTTATATTGAGATAAACCCAAAAGACAATGATTCTAGTGATGCTTTACACTCCTGAATATGTTCTTACTTTGGAATTTGCCTGTAACCTATATACAGTATTTATTTATATGTACAAATCATAATTATTTAATACATGTTCCACAAAACTTGATTTCTAATACCTACACACATATCAAGGACACAAAATAAGTTGTGCTTGACTGGTTTTTCTTTTCCTTTTTTTGCCTCCAGCCATTTAAGTATTTATTTACTCTATCAGCTAAACAGATTTTGAAAGAGCTTTTTCTAATCGCTCAAGTCAATAATACTTTTTTCCTTAAGAATGACTAACATATTTACTCAAGAGACAGGAATGATATGGAATGAACCTCTCCAGGCTTTTGGATAAACAAACATGCATTTTTATCAATTTTGAAGACAGAGTCTCTATTATTTTTTTTCATATGAAAAATAAAATAATCCAACATGGTTTATACAGCACTTTTCCTCTCAAAGTGTACCCTCTGTGTGTGTGTATACATACATATAAACATTTCGTAAGAGGCAGCAGATATCCTGATACGATTTTAAATGTAAAAAAAAGCTTAAAAACAACCCCGTCATGGAGATGATGCCTGGAAGTATGATTTGCACAATCTCATCATACGTACAGTGCATATATCTGAGCTATGTAATTAGAGGTGGGAAAAGACAAACTAACTCACACTGGGAAAAGCAGAGGATTATGTTAAAAATCAAAACGGCTGTTCTGCAGAGTCATGAAATAAAGTACAAAAACCCCACTGTGTATTCTGAGAGAAGGAATCAGAGGAGGAATGGAGAACACCTCCACCCCGAGATCTTCAGCCTTGCCTACTGAAAATGCCATTTGGCGAGTGCAGTTCTGTTCTGTCTATCTTCAGAGCCATCGTATGCTCTGAAGATGCAGCAAAAGCTTATAGAAGATTTTTGGAGAACAACTACGCTGACGCAGGCAGAAACTCGAATATATTCAAGGCTGGGATCCTTTTTTTTCCCAAAGCCACTCTATTTCGGACAGGTTAAAAGTTTAGATTTTAAGAAACTAAAAGAGATAAATCATAACAGCAGTTTCTGGAAAAAAATGCTAGAAAACATTAAATGCTAGCTGCTCAGAGGTGACAGCAAGCAGATTTACAATCTTGGAAAATATATGTTGCAGGAGTTAGAAGAATTCAGGACTGAGTCAAATGCTTTATGCTTCTGACAGCAGAAAGTTAATAAAGAAAGTGATGACATATTTTTAAGTGTAGGGACACAGGCAAAAGTCCTATAAATTTACAAGTTCGCAGTTGATATATATTTAAATTGAACAGCCAATATAATTAGAGACAGGAGGATTTAGTCATTAAAGTTCTTAAACGACAAGTACAGGTTAATACAGATAAATGAAGGATAATATAATGGCTATAAGCCAATGGAAAGACAATTTGTAGAGCATTAACAGAAGAGTGAAACATGAGAGCTAGTGTTTAAATGCCTCAAGAATCTGCCACAGAGAAGTTAATCTGCATGCTGTTAAGTGGTCACTTAACACAACAAAATAAAAATTAGCTACATCCTGCAGACTAGTTGGCTTCTTCAGCAGAAGCACATGTTGTACTGGTAGAAAGCGGATTGACAGTCAGCAGCGTACATTGAGGACATCCAACACTTCCAGAGCTGACAGAAGTTCAGTAGCAAAAGAGGATAAAAGAAGTTGCCCAGTGTTCATGTGAAAGCAAAAACCACCTAAAAATACCTTCCAATCTTCCAACGTCCAAGATGTCCACCAAACTTGAAATACAAACATTTTTCAAATGAAAATGAAAAAAGTCCCTATAAGCTATAATGGATGTTCATAAAATTATTTTCATTGGCCAACAGCAAAAGGGGTCCATTGATCCTGAGGTCAGGGAAACCATGAAGAAAAACATCCATAACACCTAATCAGAATTCAGGCTTTGTGCTTTGTTCAAAATAAGGAAAAAGAGACATTTGAGGAAGATGTCACATGCCTTTAAGAACAAACTGGGAGCATTTCATAACCAACACCTCCTGTGGTCCAGGCCTGTTCTGTCCTTTCCCAGGAAAAAAAAAGGTAGATGAATGAGAAGAAAACAGGAAAAAGAAAGGAGAAAGATGATATATGACAGGCCTAGTAACTTCACCTCCAGTAGCCTTTTTTTTTTCCTAAGGTTTCATACCTTCTCTGAAAACCTAACTTACATCAATCTGCTGGTATAAAACTACTCCTTTCTCACTAACTGATGTATTTTTTTTTCTGTCTACTCCCATCACCCATCTATCTGAGCTCCCTCACTAACATCCTCACAGCACCATTCACAGGAGGTGGCAGACTTTGATTCTCCTTGTCTACATTGAAGTCCACCCATTGTTCTAGCCATGCACCGGCTCGGCAAAGCTCATCCGCTCCAAATTCCTCCCTTCACATCTTCTTTCCCCCCCGCTTCCTTCAGAAAAGTTCTAAGGCAAAAGAAATCCTTGCTTAGTGCATCAGTAAGTAAACAACTTGCTACCCCTGTTTCAATCCCTTATGTGAGTGAAGTTGGGAACCAACCCTCAGTATCTTCTTTTCCTACTCTAAGTGCTGTCAGGGTGGAAGAAGTCCCTGCTCACTCCGAGCCTGGTGCAGGGAGGAGATGCTGCTTCATTACAGTACTGACAATCTGGAACTTTTCTGAAAGCAATTTAGCAAGCTCAAGGGTCGTAAAGTTGGCTACTTCTATAGCTGATTTAAAGCAATAGATGCACTTCAAGACACAGAATTCAGCACAAAACAGATGAGACAGACTATCTGTTAACCAGCAAACAGAAAACAATGTTACATTAGGTTTTCAACAGAGCAAATAATGTTTTGAAACCTTATAACATGTTTTAGAATGGAAGTGAGGAGCAAGAGATGTTTTTCAAACTTATTTAACTACAGAAAACCTCAGCATATGACATTTAAAGAGTACAAAGGTGAAGAACAGTCTGCTAGTTATATCCGTAAGCACCGGAACAATTTTTTTCTTTTTTAACTGATTCTTCATGACCCATTTACATAGCTAAAACTTATCAATAGGAACAAGGTTCTTTGCAGTATCTCATTTTCTGGACATTGGAAAATCTAAGAGAAGAGTTTATCCTTCAGCTGTTCCAATCTGAGAAATTGCTCGTTGAAGCAAAAAAGCAATGTCAGCAAATGAAAACAGAGTCAAGGCCAAATAAAATGACAGTTGGGTTTGTTCAGGTTCCCCCCAACATCCTGATGTACTGCGTTTATCCTGAACCCACAGACTGATCAGAAAGTCAGGAAAGCTGGCAACACAAGCAAAAAGTCTATGTTTGTTTGATCTTTAATACTTCCATGGAGCTAAAGAGTGTTTTAACCTTTTTTGTACTGTTCAGCAATTAATTTTAAACATGAATGGAACTATCTCCTGCTGTATTCACATTTATATTTAAACAACAAAAAATAGAAACAAAATAGTATCTAGACATCAGAAAAACAAAACAAACCTAGAGGATGATTAATAAATAATGTTTAAAATCATTGACCAAAAAGTACAGCAGTCTGTGCAAAAATAAAGCATTCTGAAAACAGTATATTTATATATATATATAAAACTTTCTTAAACATCAGAAAGCCCACAAAGCAGGTGAACAGCTCAGCAACCTCGAAGCTGGCTTCAGTGCAACTCATTCTTTGAATACGAATTAGCAATGGGTAATCGCAGCATATTTATGAGGCCTTTTGCCTGGTCCTTTTCTCCAGTGAATGCTGTATTATTCATTGCGCGTGCCCTGACCCCAGTGCGCTCCTGTTCTGACAAATCATACTTGATTAAGACAAATCTTTATTAGTTAGCTAGTCAACTTCCCCATTTATCATTTGAAAATCCCATTCTCCTTTTCGGGTACAGTAAAAGTAACTGAAACCATTTTTTTCTCCATATAAAATGAAATGCTTGTTACAGGCAGTAAGTGCAAACAGAAGCCTAGAAGTCAGTAATAGATGATAAAACAAAGGTTTAACAGGCATAAATTACAAATGTGGCAAACCTCTAACACAACAGAACACTTTAGATAGGCTGAGGAAACATTAATTAGCTCATCCTTTCAACGCTTTCCATTTTTCCACCAACTAAATCTCTCAAAATCTAAATGCCATATAAAAGACCTGTATTGCAAAGTTGAAGGCTAAAAAGCATCGAGATTTAAAAAATAATAATAAAGGCATTGCTGAGGAAAGTTATTGTTCAAAGTTTCTACCAAAACCAAAAAATTCTTTTAAAAGTTGATCTACAAAAGCAGGTAAAATGAATTCAAAACTATTCATGAAGCTTCAGTTTCTCTTGAACATATAATATCTCTCCAAAGACGTGGCAATTTGGAGAGGGAAAAAAAATCTTTCAAGACAATGCTGGTTTATTCAGCGGGTAATTTACAACTAGAAAACTGTGTGATGTGTAACACACACAAATTTTGTCACGATAGTCATGTCATCCTTCTGTGCTGGAACAGCAGGATGTTTCTTCTATCAGGACTCTGGAGATCTGAAGCAGCTACTTGGAGCTGGAGGGACAAGGAGCAGAGAGAAGGGACAGTCCATCGCTTACTGTGGTTCAAGTCACAGCTCTGCCCCGGAATTTTATTCTGGCCTCTGGAGGGATCTCTAGGAAATGCTCACTTAGCTCTATTTTTGTTTGGCGAAGTTTAGTAGCTTGCGTATTTTATTACATTTTGAATCTTTATTTTATACATAATGATATTTACACCTACCAACTATAATCTGTGTCCATTTGAAATATACAGTAATTTTAAATTTGCACCTAAAGGATGAAACATCAACATACACATCTCTGTGCTGCTTACACAGCACACTTCTTATGGACTTCTGTCTTCCTCCACTTACACCTTCCCACCTCAAGCCATTTTTCCTTTGTTTATATTTTTATTATCACCCTGCAGGACCAATACAGACTTTGCTCCTTTTTCACGCACATGAGCTAAGTGCTAGTTATTTCCATCTGCAATGTTGCCTTCAATTACACACAGAGTAATGCTGAGAAAACCACTACCTCAATAAACCCACAGTAAGGGAACAGAAGGAACAATGAAAAATACCCCATGGCCTGACAAATCACTGTTATCAGGAGGTATACAAGAAGGAAAGAATCCAGACTGATTTTAAAATCCAGGCTGAGTTTGCAGGGCAATGCACATTATTTTTTTTTTTTAAAGTCTCTGCTCTTGTCACATAAAGATATTTCTTCTGGAACTTGCTGAGATCGAAATAAAGACTTTCCCATAATACATTTTTTACAGCACTACTCAGAGCAGAATCTTATTTTCAGGATCAAGTTAAGCTCTTCGGATGGCGTTTAAGAGATAGACTTACAGCTGGCCGTTACTGCGTGTAGACACGATTTGTTTCTAAGGCATCCCTGCAAGGAAAAATTGTTGCAAAAAGTGATTTTTCAGTAAGTGTCTAAGAAGACAAGTGCAATTTCTTCTGATGGAGGAACTCAGCAACACTTATGGATGCTTTTGGCACCTCTGTATTAGACTACCGCTATGCAGTTTAACTGGGGGCAAACCTGGAGACTTCTGAAAACAAACCAACCCAGAATAGAGCAGTTTACTGCATGGGGCAGTGGTTGTTGCTTGGATTCTCTCGAAGCAGCTGCCGGCAGCGCTCCAAGGGCCATCCCAGCCACTGGACATGATCTTTGAGTCCTGATTCGGGTCAGGGTGACCACAGAGACTGCCTCTCTCTGTGGGGTGTTTGTTACCTGAGCTGCAGTCAGCAGAGATATGTGCACGGGAGGTGCCGTGAAGAAGCGCCAGCAGCTGAACAGTCTCTGGGAGGATGTCCTAGGTGTGCGTGACTTCTCCCCTCTCTCCTGGTCTGCCAGCCCTCAGACAGGCCAGTGTGCAGGACATGCTGCCAAAGAACTCATCTGCTGGGGGATGCAACTAACAATTTTGTAGGACTTGCTGGCAGGCCACTGTTAACATTTATTTGTGTGAATGTTCTGCACGCTGCAGACAGAACAAATTTAGTACTTTTTTTTTTTTTTTTTGCTGTAGCTTTTTTCTACATTTCTAGAGAAGCAACACGAGCAAAACAGTATGCCCAGTAGCTCCTAACCTGACACAGTACAGAGACAAGTATCTGGGTTTTCTGCCATGCTCAAAGACCAAGAAGACAGGGAGGGCAAGAGCAGATGTGGGAAAGGACCCCGCACGGCTGGGTTCTGTATTTGAAATGAAAGGCATGCCACCTATGGGCAGGTACCATCCAGCTGACCATCCTCACCCGTGTTACATACCTGTGCCCATGGCTATTTTCACATTTTATTGCTGCTTTGGATGCCAGTAGAAAAATTAATAAACTGATCTTTCTGAAATTTCTCCAAGTAGTCTTTAATGTTACAGGATCCGAGAGAACACAATTTCATTATTGGCTCAGGCATTACAGTACACCCAGTACAAATTTGTGTCCGTTTCCCTGCTTCTAAAATGGGTGTGAAGGAATACACGCTGGCAGAACACAATATCATTACAAGGATTGTATTTGTATAGGAAGGCATTCAAATACTGCACTTAGGTGCTTATATATTAATCTTCATTACAAGTACTAGTTTGAATATAATTTTAATTGAAAAAAATCAGAAATTATTTTAAAAATTAAATCTGAAGTGGTACACTCTCAAGTACAGGATATTATGTTTAATCTCATAAAGGATACCCAAATTATTTGAGCACAAAATATAATTATCTCATGATCTACTGAATTGGTAAATCATTGTGGGATGACATTTTAATGCAGACACCTAGTTTACAAACATAACTTCGCTGGAAATTCTCAAGAAGTGTTAAACTGATGTCAGTGTCTCAGTAATTTCGCAGTTTAAAAACAGTTAGAAATGTAATGACTACACTGCACTTGATTAAAGCATTTACAGCTCTAATCAAAACCTGACAGCAAGATCAAAGATGTTAACTTAAATCTCTCTTCTAATTATGTTTAAAATGCCACACCTCAGGCCTGTCTCTCCTCTTCTTTTTCAAACCAAATTCTGCTTAAGAAAGATCTAACACTTCTTAACAGTTCATTATCCAATAAAACTATTCAAAGCTTAAAAGCAATCTACACAATTAGTCAGGACCTCAGGGAGTCCACCGGTAGTCTTTATTACAGGGCTTCATATTAAAACACCTTAATTATATTTGTCAAATGGATTTCATTAAAACCCATCGTCACTTTAATTTTCATATTTTGACAGTGCTGGCATAACATTATTACCACCTGCCAAGCTACGAACTACAACAAAATTATCAAATTCCTTCAAATACTAAGCAGTTTCTTTTTATACCTGACCAATGATTTCCCCTCTTTTTGGTGAATGCACCGTAATTAAGAGGAATAATTAAAATTCCATATGCAAGCAGCACACATTGCAAACTAAATGTACAGTGTATGCGTGGCAGGTGTGTAAATAAGAACCTATACGGATACCTGGTTGCCAGGAGCACATAATACAAAGGTAAGACACATATACTGAAGTGCTTCTGAATAATAAAGCCAAGACATCAAACAGAATACACTATTATTTAATCAAATGACAACCATGATGACTTGAAAGCAGAGGACATTTTAACTTCTACTCATTATACTGTCATTTCAGCACAACAGATCTAGGGATTATGACCATATACTGTAACCACACTTTTATTTTAGATATAATCCATGGAGGTTCCACTTGACTTTAGACAATCACACTGAAATATAATTAAAACAAAATTGTTCATCCTCTCCACATCCAGTCAGTACCACGACAAAGGCTTCTGATATTTATGATACATTTCCAATGCAGGACATACCAATTGCTGTTTGGTGGTTTTTTTTTTTTTTTTTTTTTCCTTACTGCTTGATGCCACAGCAATTAACGGTTTTAGATAATTATAATAATATAAAAACTAGGTACCAGCATCTGTCATACAACACAGTTTGGGCTGTTAACATCGTATGGGATATAGAAATAATTTTTATTTTTTTTTGGTTATCTGAAATACTGTACAGAAAACTGAAACCAAAGATTTAGCAGTATTGTGTTTATATTTACTGAGCTAAATTCAAGCCTGATTAACTCCATGTTCTTCAGTGAACATGTGTACGAGAGGACTTTGGCCCACAGCAGATAAAACAATGGCATGCAGATTGCAATGGGGAAAAGAACAGAGAATTTTCCCTGCTTTCATATAATCATAGCAAGAAATAAGAAATGAAGAGGTTTCTGCCATATGTCTAACACACTTCGCTGCTTTGTACAAAGGTCTCAAGAGTAATGATCTCCGTGTGTTATGAATATTTTAAGACTTATTAAATGTTCTTGGATTATTGTGGGTAAAACTAAGGGATTTTAAAGAACCAGTTTAAATGACAACTAAATAATATTCCTACTTAAGGAAAAAGAAAAATTAAATAATTTTTTAATGTATTATCAAGGAAGAAAGCCTCAGCCTCTTTCACATTATATCACAAGTTTTAGCAAAGGAATTGCTGAAGAGATGCTGGGTTTTATTTAATTTTTTTTTATTGCTTTAATTGCTTTTGAATTACAAAGAAATAAAATGGAGTGCTTACAAACAAGGGACTGTGAGCTGACCACAGGTCTCTTGTTTGATTTTCTGGCAAGTTACCTTATTTCTTTTATCCTATTTAATTTATCTGTAAAACAGGGGTAAATGATGTTTCTCCTAGAATTCGACTAAAACAAGCAAGGGCCTACACACTGCTCAGCTTCTGTTATCAGGACATCCTACAGCAAATAATCAGAATTTTTAGGTGCCTCCCATTCAACCTCAAACTATCACATCAGCCTTGGGTGCATGTGGGGATTTCTCTTAGAAACCCACCATCCCAAACCCAGAGACAATGTAGGAGACAGCAGCATTTTGAAAACAAGCCCACTCCAAAACAGCGTGTTGGCTTATTTCTACTGACATGGCAAGAGCCAGCTCCACTGCTTAACATAAGGATGGGTGGAAGGACAGGGAAGCTTCCCAGATGAGGAGCTGGTGGATGATGAGAGCTCATATATGCCTTTGACACAACTGGTCATGCTTTCCCTCTTGAAATCTCCTCCTCCCTTTGCACCCAGGATCTTGCCCTCCCTGTGAGGGCTGTGTAAGGCTCTGGTTTTGGCTCTCTTCCCCCTCACAGATCTGCAGTTGATTTATGCCTGGAGAATCTCATGCACAAACTCGGCTACTATTTAATAAGTGACAGATTTCCCTCTCTGCTACACAGCCATTTATTCTGTTTACCTCATTGCTTAGCCTTCAACTCAAACTCAACACAACACAGCAGCTCCTTGTCCCCCCAACATGTCTCCACTCCGTCTATTCTCATGACATGCAACATGACATCCTCTTTTCCACCCAGTCTCAACATCTTTTTTTACTCAGCTCCTTTTTTTTTTTTCCAGTCCTCGTTTTTGGGCAAGCTGTCCAATTCTTTCTGCATGACATCGACAGGAAGCAGATTGGTCCCATCCATTCACTTTCCTAAAACTCTCTTCTAGGCTTTCACCCTTATTCTAGATTATTGCATGCTTTTCTCTAGCCTTGACAAAAATCTATGTACCACCTACAGTAATGCAAAACACTTCTGCAAACACCATATTTTTAGCATCATACTGGTCTCTTTCTTTCTAGTCACGCCATTGCCTCTTCCCAGTTCAGCACATTAAACAATAGCTACATTTCTTCCATAGCCAGTCCCTTCACGATCTGACTTCTCCCATTTGCTATCAGCATATTAATTCCTTTCTCAGCTCAGATATCATTCACTTGTTAGTGCAGAAATGCTTGAGTAAAAATTTTTCTCCCATGTTGCCACAATTGTGAGGAGCTGAGCATAAACAACTCATCACCTCATCATGCTCCTGCCATCTCTGATCTGGCTTCTCTTGTCCATCAATGTACCACGCAACCGTAATTTCTTCTGAAGTCCAAGGAAATCTCAGCCACAGCCATGAACCTTTGTGATAAATGAATTTCTAAATGTCTACACCCAGAATGGGTAAGTAATAGCACAAAATATAGGGAGCACATGTGGGCGTCATCCATGATGGAGGAGGAAGGTACTGTAAGAAACAAGTTATCAGCACTTGTCTCCAGTGTTTCAGTGCAGGTGTGACATAAGGATTTACAACGTACGCTGCATTACTGTCAGACTTTACCTTCCAAAAACAAACACTATCCCCCACAAGCAATCCGCAAATAGAACGTAAATCCTGTTGTCATGAGTGAATAATTTATTAAATTGACACCATTACTAATAATTACAGAAAATGTGCCTGCTTTTCACTCCTGACAAACAGGAAGCCAGCCATGTTTCCCATTCCAGCTATGATACACAAGGAACAATTCAAAGTGATACTCGTCCCTGGCTGGCACGTATTCTTTATCATTTGAAGTTTGTTTGATACAAATGAGGGTCTACAGAACCCTGCTGACATGAAGTCACAAAGAGCATATACATTTATGAATACTGCATTTACTGCACTTTGTATGCGATGTTTGTTAGGTCTTGGTGCTGAAATCACAGCGCTGAATCTATCTTGAAGATGTTAAGGGTGCGTTGTGAGCTTTTGCTTTCTCCCTGCCCCCCGCCCCCAAAACAAAACAAAACACAACACCACCACAGCCTTCATGGCTTTAATTATTAACTTTATTTTTTCTGTTTTATCTCAGATCCTATAATGGAAGCAACTAGCTCTTTCTCGCTTTTTTTTTTTTTTTTTTGTAACAGTATGCACTTTTGATGTAGGAAGGAAATGTGAAGACAGAACAATCCAGCTGGATTAGACATTTATGCAACCTATTGCCAACAGTGAGCTGTCAAAGCCAGCAATCAAATGTAACCTTGGCAAAAAAGAATGGAGACTGCTGTGAGGAGATTTACTTAGAAGAAACTCTCAAATAGTGCTTTTACGTCCTGATTCTCCTCCCTTGCACCGGTTTCACACCTGCTTGTTGCTCCTTCTTCCTTGAACTTACACCTGGTTTACTGTTGTGTGGTAGGAATACTTTCTCTACTCCAGAATTAGCTGTTGAATTTCTACACCATCAGTGCAGAACGCCTGGACAAATAATTATTGTTTTACTTCCAAATCTTAAAATCTATGAAAATGCAGAGCAGCTATTAATACAGAGATGTCTGCAATATTCCCAGGAGTAAAAAGCCTTATTACCATTTTTTCAACTCAGAAGCTGACAAAACAAGGATGCACCTAACCTAAAGACACACAAAGTCAAAAGGAAGGGTAATAATTCACTACTTCTGACCTTAATCTTAGTTTTCTTCAAGACCATCCCTTGTGCTTTATATTCCAGCTTTTCACTGGAAAACTGTTGATTAAACATCAGGAGAGCCTAGTAATAAGCACCATGAAAATTACATGACACGAGAAGATACTTTGCTATGACAATGGAAAGGAAAACAAGACAAAAGCTAAAGAACTGACTGGAATATATTAATAAGCAAAAGACAATGTGAGGAGAAAAAAAATGGGATATTTAAGAACAGGATCTCAAACAACCAGCAGGAGAAAAGCAAAGACTAAGACTAATATATAATGGAGCAACACAGCAGTAAGGTCTTTGCATTGTACAAAAAACCAAAGACTTTCTGGATTATAAAGGAATGACTACAGAACAACAGGGCAACATCTGCATTTTGGCCATATCTATTCTGAAGGCTACCAACGTTTCTAAGAGCCTCTTTCCACTATAAAGTGAAAGTAATGCTACTTAATTATTTTCTAGCAATGGCATGAAGATTTATTGATTAATACCCATTTTTAAAGCTTTTAAGAACTCTCTCCCTCTGATTCATGTAGAGTCTGAATTTTAATGGAACAAACAAGGAAAGAATAGGATTCTAAGACTGCAATTTGTGTGATATGTGTATGTTTTCCTGTGAACAGAAAAATCAACTTTAAGATTGTGACATGAGGAGACACAGAAACCACAGCAGATCTATATACTGGTAAAACTTACAAACAGTCAGCTGAATAGTTCAATTTCACAATTTATGATTTGAAAGGTCACTACCACCTTAAATTTTAACCAGAAGGAAAATTTGTAGAATACTGTCTACTTTCCCTCATTTAAATTGAATCAGGCATTACAGTTAACAACCTTCCCGCCCCATACAAACAAATAAAGAATGCTGTATCCATTCTAATTTAAAAACTCTTATCTTCATTAAAAACATAGTTGATTTAGTCAGAAGTTCCATCTATTATGTGCTGTAATGATTTAATAGTGCCAATTAGATCTATAGTATTCCTAGAAATGGAGGAGTTGCAGCTGGAGCTCTGCAGACCAGTCAAACAGTTTTCACAGGATATTCAGAGGACTGCATCACCCTATTCTAGGTAGATGATTAATTTGTAAAGCAGAAAAGAAGCAGAATTTAAAAAAAAATATTCCAATATGACAAATAACTCTTCTTCCTGGGCTTTGCTTTTGCAGAAGAGAAGTATTTCACTCTTCTGTTCTGTAAGTAGCTGGAAATGCTCTGCATATTTTAATAATGACATCGAATAACTTGCTAATTCAAGATACTTTATCCAGCTATGTGTCCTAGTGAGAGACAATGCATGAACCCTTTAAAGTATCTACAATACAGAATATGTTCCTTGATAATGTCATTAAGCCATGATGACAAGTAGCAAGCAATTGCTGGCAAAGGTCAATAACCTGATCCATTTATACAACGAATGCCTGTTAAAACAGTGTTTAAAGAACAATCGAATGATTGATGACCATACGCTCTGTTTTGGCCATGATGTGCAGCACGCACATACCGCGTGTTCTGCAAGCACTACACGTACCTCTAATGCTATAGGGTGCGTGGGGGGAAAACTGCCTTCTGCCAAAAACCAAACCAAAATGTTTAGACAAAAATGTTGACAACAATAATTAAGTAAACAGAGGTCTGAAGACAAATTTGTTAGTACTGGGCAGTAAAAACAGGCACTGCTTCTGATCCAGTTGAATACAGCTCAGTTTGAAAATAAGGTGCTCTGGGTAAAACAGACTGCAAGCATTCTCTAAGCTCCCTGTCACAGTC
>NW_010130437.1:32261-38586 GCF_000699245.1 Pterocles gutturalis | reverse complement strand
TTTAAGCTCCCTTTCACCGTTTCTGAAAAAAAAAAAAAAAAAGTGGTCATCCCATAGATCTCTATCACCGACTTTTAAAATTGTTCCTTCATTTTTAAGTCAAACTGATGCATCAAAATGCAGTTTCATTTGATGCACATTTGACTCTCGCCAGCTCAAAAGCCATTGTCAAAATTCCCAGGTCCAATTTTTCTGTTGTTTAAAAGAAGAGAAGGGAGGGATCACTTCCAAAATATTTTTGTTGTTTTAATCTGCCAGCAGCTATCACTCTATCAACAGAGTGTTGCACACTTCTTAGAATTTAACCCCCTTTTCTAAAGAGTAATTAACCTAACAGCTTCTTGCAAGTCATTTTTCTGTCTCATCAGAAAAGCACGGTGACCTGTGTGTTCTGCAGAACAGGAACGCTCCCTGAAATTGTCATCTGGTCCCCTCACAGAATTATTTCATTCTAAAGTGACCACATTCCACTTTTTACAAACAAGAATGATCTTGAAAATCATCAAAACATATATATGATCACAGAAATCATAAAATAAATATGATCCATTCAAAGCATTTGATATTCTGTAAGTGTAAATGGTTCTGGCTTTCATGAGATAAACACTCGGGGACCACACTGCGCTGCTGATGTGCACCCTTCAATTAGAGAGCATTTCTGCGCACAAGCCAGTTCCTCATGGAGGTGTTGATTATAAGTGGCATTCATCAGAATCAATGGCATAAAAATAAGCTCCCTGCCATTTTGCTGCATCCATAAACAGGTGTGGCCTGAGCTTTATTAGGTGCCCAAACAAAAAGACACGCAGGGACTATATCTCAGCATGAGTCACAAAGCAAAATTACAGTCCTGTGCTGCAGTCATGAGACTTCCTAAAATATGTTTCCCAAGTCAAGGGCAGCAGTCGGTTTTGTTGGATAGAGCAGGTGGGAACCGGATCCACCTCTTCCCAGGCCCCACAGAATCCCTTCTCCATCCTGGTACAACAATCAGACGCGTTGCTAACTTGATTTATGGAAAAAAAAAGGCTTCTACACTGCAAAGCATTTCTATGACTGTTCTTAGAGCTCTGCCTTTGCTACAAAACCGCAGCATTTCTGCACGGCATGGTAAGCAGAGTTATACTGGAATTACATTTAAGAGACATTCATACGAAGAGTCATCACTTCTTTCCCAACAATCCCCCATCGGGCACAACCACAGCTAAAACAAAGCAGAAAACATTAAAGCAACAGTGAGTTATACACTGATTACTTTCCCATCTCATCCTCGGCAATGATGGAAGTTCAATCTGCTCCTTAACGCACACGTGCCAAACAACCGATAAAATAGGATGCCAAGTACTCCAAACTTCTTTAAATTTTGAAAGCTAACATTAACTGATCTACTAGAGGAATCTATGCTGTTTCCATCCTGTTTGGCTCTGTAGTTGAAGCATCCTCTGCCAACATCATTTTAACCACACACACCAGAAAAGATTTTTCACCACTAAGCTTTACAGGTGCATCATGCTTTTCACTCCGTGTCCAAAGATCTTTCAGCAAGTCAATTTGCTTCCCATGTCCCTTCATGAGAAATTAAGTTTCCACCTTTCATCTTGCTCTGCAAAAGAGATCAACCTATTTCCCATCTTCTATGATACAATCCCATTTCTTCCCTTTCCCCCTTGCCCTTCTGTCAGGCTGTTCCCACCACCTCCTCCTGCATCCTCCTCTGTCTTGTCAACCATCACGGGAATGTGACACTGCAGGCTGATTGTTTTGTTATGAACCGACAAAACCAAAGACTCATCGTTTATAGACAGGGAATGCAGACACTGGAAGGTTATGGTTCTCGCAAAAGTAAAAAACAAAAATCAGTGGCAAAAATATCTCCTGACTTCCAGTTTCTTAGGATATCATCTGCCACAAGACTTCTGTGAATCTTTCATTTTTAATTTCTATGAAGAGGAGAGGAGGAAGTCTCTTTTGCAGCATCGTTGCTTCCCTTTCCTCTCTTCACATTGACACCAACAAACCAGAACAATACCCATCTGCCCCATCAGGGCATCAAAAATGTCACAGATCATTTGAATGTTGGCAAAACTCTATGCATCAAAATAAAACATTGGAACATTTACTTCTTAGTTATTACACGTTTGTGAGGGGGGGAAAAAAGCAACATTTTCAGGTGCTAGGACCCTTCCAATTTGTTACATGTTCTAACACATTGAAAGCTGTGAGGTTTTTCTGGTGTTCTAGCAGAGAGATCAGTATCTCTGAATTTTGCTTGCACTCGGGAGTGGGAATGAGTCTGAGCTGGGGGCTTTGTACAGAGCCTCAGACCAAGAACGTCTCTGAGACTTGCAGTGAAGGTAAGCTTTCTATGGAAGGATGCTTGTTGATATCTCTTAGCTTCTTTACATTAAAGAGCACTACAATTTGTTGGGTTTGCTTTTTTTTTTCCCTCTCTCCTCTTTTTGGCCTAGGGAAAAATCCACCTTCACTTTATTAATAGTGAATTCAAATGGTTTTTCTGCTGCAATTTAACAACTTTTTTTTTTCCCCCTCCCTGCACAGAGACAAGACATTCTTCTCTCTTGAACCCTTCAACATATTTGTTCTGCATTATTTTTTCATTCGCTGCTATCCTGGAGGCTCTCAATGTTTAAATAGCTCCCTCCCTCCCATGTAAAGCTGTGCACTAATATCGATCAACTTAGGCTGGAAGTTACTATAAGGCATTTTTCAATAATCAGCCTCGCTGTTCAGAGAGTGTCTTGAATATAACCCTTAGGTAAACAACATAATACACAAAGAACTTTCCCTCAGCAAGCACGTCTTTGCAATCTCAAGGATGGCTGCTAACGCTCCACCAGACTTGATTCTGACTTTCTGCTCTGCAGGTCAGAAGCTAAGTCACATCAACTAACGATATCTTTATTCTTACGCACAGAATTTAAGTTTCTTAGGACATCTGTGTATTCAAAAGTCTCATAGTCATACGCTCTTCAAATAAAGGGTCAGACAGTAAATAAGCTCTTAATGAGTATCAATTTACTTTTTAATATAAAAAAATAACCAAAATACCACTCTTCTAAGAAGATAAGTTTATGGCTGTACAAGGTTCTTCTTACAGAAGAAGGAGTAAGCTACTCTAAATTCTTAAGTTTTCATTTAATTAATCCCTGATTTAAAATGTCAGGTTTATTCTATGTTTACATTGGTCATTAATCTAAAACGGGAGAGAAGAGTGATTGGAAGGAAATACTTGAAATCATTCATACTTTCTGATTTAAATAGCTGTATTCACTGGTTACTTCACACAGTACTTAATTCTAAAATGAAAAACAGGGTGTTTTAATTTCTTCTTCTTAACTGTGAAGCATCAGATTGTGTTATATCGTTTTTATAGTTCTGACAGATACTTAAAAGTTTGTGTAAACTAAAACAGCAAAAAAAGTCTGATGTAAAAATAGTCCTAGGTCACTGCTTTGCACACTGTAAAACCAGCGATGTTCACACCCACCAGTGGGCGAAAGATAAACATCATAAAAGTAAACAACACTCTGAAATAGCTGGCTCCTATGAATCCTGGAGACAGCACAAACTGTTTTGTTGTTTTAAAAAAAGATCATGCATAAGCAAATCCACATGACTTTAATGACAATTTCTGAAAGTGTTTTCAGGTCAACATCCATGCTAGAGAGCCCAAGCAAACCTCGCTGGCACTACCCTCGCTATTTTGTTTTCTTGTTGGATCTGTCAGCACAGTTCAGGATGGCTCCTGCTGCAGCAACCCTCTCCCTTGCTAAAGAGCACGGTGGTCCATGGTGGCAGGAAGCAAAAATGAAGGAGAGTGTGTCTCGCAGCATTTAGATACCAAATGGGATCCCCACACGCTTTTGTATGGAGATGCACATGGGGACAGCCAGAAAGCCAAGGTGCATTGAGTTCAGCATTCTCTGCATCTACAGATGGCTGAGGAGTACAGCACGTGCCTTTCTGTCTCCCCACATGGCATTACCTTAACCATCAAGAATAAACAGGGTTAGACTAATTCAGGAAAATTCTTGTACGATGGCAAATGCAATTCAATGCAGGTAAACGCAGGATAAAAATTGTAAGATAAAAGATTCCAAAAGAAAGCCAAGACATTAGGGGAAAGTGTTCAGAGGCATAATGATTGAAGAGAGATTTAAGTGTCCTCCTGGGTTATGAAAGTCTTAAGCTAATGGATAACTGCAGTGGGAAAATAATGCTGCACGGTGAACTACATGTCTAGAGTAATATGAAGCTAAAATTCTGGTACTGACTGGTGAATAAGACTGACTGGAAGCCTTACCTACAGTATTGCATTGTCTTCACGCACATAAATTCCTATTTCCAAGTAAACTGACAAAGGAGGAAGAGGGAGAGAGGACCATCCGAAATACAAGGATCACATTTTATAGCCTGCTGCAGCCAGCCCCATACCACACAGAAGCTGTAGGCCACCACCCCATTGCTGCAATTTTCAATTTCTGGCCATGTTTTGTGAGAGCGCAGACAGGACTGCACAAAATAAGTCACAGATCTACAAAGGGTAATTCAGATGCCTTTGCTGTGAACGTATGGTATATGCTCAAGGGCAATTAAAGCGCTCAACTCTTTCATAAGATAGATTAAAAACATTTGAAGGGTTGAAGGGAGCTGGTAGACAGAAAGGACAAACAGACTATGATTGTAATACCCACATACAGTATAGCTTCCCTTATCCTTAAAAAACAGAACAAAACAAAAAAAACATCAACCAATCACAGATGGAAATTTAGCTAAAGACCCGCTTATGACAGATCTTGAGTTATGGGAGGTCATGTGCATGCTCTATGCTTTGAGACAGCAAGCAAAACAAAACAAGAAAATAGCATCACCAACGTGCCCTGCAACCTGGGAAACATTTAGAATAATTTGCAAGAGGGGAAAAACTTCCACAGTAAATACAAATTATAATGCTTAACTCTTTAAAACAGTGTCTGTTCAAATTATTTCAGGACATGGTTATTATAAAGCAGGTTCAACCATAATTCTACACTTTGGAATAACTTCAGCACAGTCACTTGGGAAGCTGCAGCCAGAGCTTCTCCTGAGCCTGCCTTGCTCAGGCTGAGCACTGTCTGTGTCCATGTCATTCTGCGCTCTGTTCAAATGCAGCGTCCTTCTGCAGTCCCCCAGAAAAAAGGAGGCAGGATTCAGGGAGACATGATGGCTCAAGGTGCATGCCCATCACTTTTACAAATTCATTTGTTCAGACATGCTGCATAGAAACTTAAGTCTGGGAGGAAGGGGTATAGGGTCGGATGCAGCACTGTAGATGATGTAACATCTTTGCCGTGTCCCAGGCACTGTGTACTAAAAATTGACTTCAATTTCCTCTATAGCCAATCTTTTAATTTAAGAGTGAAAAAGGTAAGAATTTTCAAAAAGGAATGAAACCTCACACATCTGCAGGATCTTTGCTAGATTTCTGTGCAATCAGAGAGGGATTTAGGGCAGGAAAGACAGTTCTAAGACTATTCCCCAAGGAGGCTTCTGAAAATCAAGATGCCACCTTTAGTTACTAGACACTAATCCCAAGTCCAACTGGTGCAAAATTTGAAGATAGAAATGTGCAAGATGTTTAACTCTTGTTTAAATTCCTTTAATTAGTTTATTAAATTAAAAAAAAAAATTAGTCTGCATTTAAGGTAGACCGTAGGCCACAGCTCAGCACAATGCTTTGCAACAGGGGTCTGAGCCCTAAATTCTCAAATTAAATTAAGTCAACTAAAAAGAGAATTCAGTGGTGTAAGGGCACCTGTGTTAAGGAACAGTATCCTTACCTTTCCCTTGCTTTGTTTTTTGTTCATTAATCTACTGTATGTCCCAAGGGTGACTGAAAGAAGGTTTCAAGGCTCCTTCCTCAGCACACCACCCCCTTCTTCTGCTTGGCACGTCCGTAATGGGCACAGAGCATCCTGTCGATTCACTTCACACAGTACCCTGGGCAGTTCCCCCCATCCTCCTCTACCACCAAGACCAAGAGCTACAGGCTGCAAGTTTTCCTCCTGGACCCGAGCTTTCACACAAACCCACCCCACATCCTTGCCCAGTTCTCACACTAAGCTCCATCCTGACTTCAACCCAGGTTGATGGCAGCCTCTGCTCGTATCACTAATGAACATCTGGCCTCAGCTGCTGGGTTTCGGGGAATATCAGGTTCCTGTTACAAAGGTTTGCTGGCAGATAATTTTAAAGAAACATGTTCTGAGAATGTTTTTACAATCTTCACCTCTACCTGCTCTGTCCTAAAATCTGTTTCTCACTA